>NC_088864.1:44596344-44749960 GCF_032884065.1 Artemia franciscana | reverse complement strand
GTTCAATGGGGGCATATACTACTATAACTGATACCCTAAACTTTTTAGTCATAAAATGAGCAATTAGTATTTTATTATTAATACCTTCCCAGCCAAAACAAGACTTAGCAGCTTCCTTATTCATCATGAGCCCTACTCCCTGTCTACGTACCCCATCCTTCCTTCCTGAGTAAACAAATTCTATGTCACCTAATTTCATGCTTCCTACCCCTGGGATATGAGTTTCTGTAACTCCTAATAAATCCAGTTCAAACTGTCTGAATTCGTCAGTAGAAATGTCGATGCGATAGTCATTTTTTAACGTCGTAACATTCCAAGTTCCAATTTTCATGTTCTTTAAATCTTTGAAATTATTTTGGCCTCAAGAAAAGCAGTGATCCCGGATACCAGTGCAGGATGGGGACCAACATATCTTCTCAAGTCTACACCGAAGCGCTTAAGCCGGCTTAGAACCGGACAGCAAGAAGTCCCTGGGACCTCCAGTAGGTTGGAGGCTTTGTGCAATCCTGGGCCCATCTTGGTCACAACATGGTTTTCAGCACTTGGCGATGCTCTTCTATCAACAAGAGTCGAAATCCTGCACAGACAGTCCCAAGCCTATTACCTCCGACTCATTATATATTCATGCCTACAAATATTATGCTACTACGGCGAGGCAGCCCATAGTAGATAAATTAGCTAGGAAGAGGTTTTTCAGCCCGAAAACGCCCATCAAAACAAACCAAGCCCAGAAAATCATCCAATAATCAGAATCCCGTACGAGTGCTGTGTTAACGAGCAATAATTGTGTATTTATTTATGTATTTATAACTTTTTTCTAGAAATGGTTCCATTTTTTTTATTGGCAACCTGGGATTTTCTGGCCTAAAAACCGATCTAGATAGGTCAAGGAGTTTGAGAAAACCCATTTAGAATAAATATCGCGACTAGCACAAAATTGTGGCTAAACTAAGATGATTGCTGGTTTGAATATAATACTCGGATTTGTTATCCTAAGGGCATTTACGACCAAGTCAGTTTTTGGGACTAGCTCTATGGCAGGATGTATTTCTAACTATTAGAAGTCACACCATACTATTTCCTGAAGAGTCCTACTACTACTACTAACAACTAACTTCAGCACCAAGCCGCCTGAGGTCAACATAGCTAAGCAGAAAACAATTAAGGAAACAGAACTCCAGAGAAACATCCATGTAGCACAAAAAATTTAGAATTTGAATTAACAAAAGATCACCTTGATCGCAGAACTGAACATGAACTGAACAAATGGGTTGTCAAATATGCTTACAATTCATTGCTAAAATTTTTTAGAGATCTTATTCAGTTTCTAATCGTGTTCATCTTTTGATGAAGTCGTCCATTTTTTTTTAATTTTTTTATATATAGCTCCAGCCTTGATAAAAGCTTTACATTGGCGTTAACGTTGAAATAATGCAGTTTGTAGCAATAATTTCTTCCTTGCATTTCCTAATTTTTAACTAGTCAACATAATTTGTAAAATTGTATGCAAAATTGTATAGCATACAGATACTCGTAGACACTAGATTGCAACAAATATAATATTTATGGCTATATAGCTTATAATCTTTCATTCTCATGACAGGCCAAAGTAGATTGTCACAGTTGCGGTCAACATGAAACATTCATATACAAACATACCAATAATTTATAATCAAGTATACAAAGTATAGAATAGAACCTACTTGGTTTTATATTCAAATTAGACGGGGCTTACCAGTTTCATGTAGCTGACAAGGGCTGAGCCATATGTTGTTTGATCTGGACTATTGCAATTCATAGGTCGGACAGATATATCTTGACTGCGGTCCAAATCATGTAAAGCTTTAGAAAACAGAAGTACTGCATCGTAAATCAATGCTGCAGATACCTAAAATTAAATTAAGGCTTCTATTTCAAATCTACTTCAACCCTGAATTATAACTAAATCAAGAAATATTTGACAAGATGTAAGATTTTTTAATCTGAGGAAATACTAATAGCATATTTTAGTCTTTAAAAAATTTAACAATAATTGAAATTTATTTACTTTTTGATATATTTAAATACATACGCTTAACATAGCTGCACAAAAAAGAAAGCATACAAAATTCAAATGCTCTAGGAAAAAGTACTGACAGGAGAGAGTGAAAGATCAGCCCATAGACTTTCCTTTCTAGAACAGAAATCTATCTACTACTTACAAATTATTATACTTTTCGCATTTTAGTTTTAGACAGTTTTCTAGGACAAAGGGCTCCAACACCATTAAGTAAAATTCTACGAAGCTGACCTTGCAAATAGAATTAAACCTTGCAAATAGCATTAATCAACATGGACCTACAGAGAAAAGTTACCCACACCATCTGTCAATTGCCATTTCAGTTATAATATGATTGCCTGAGGAATCCAAGTAATGGACCTATCTTAACTTTGTGTAACTCTCCCAACTTTCGAAGGGGTATAAGAAATCTTTACTTTATCACGCAATGACTGGAGCATTTTAAGCTTAAGCACGATTAAAGTATCTATAAACTGATTTTTTTCTAGCCTTACAATTGTCCAATACAGTATATATTCATTTTTTTGTATATCAGTATTTTCTTTGTAAGCACTATATCCAGATTGCCTATTCTTTTTTTTAATTAAATAAAAAAAACAAGTTTTTTAGCTGAAAGTAAGGAGCGACATTAAAACTTAAAACGAACAGAAATTACTTCGTATATGAAAGGGGCTGCTTCTTCATCAACGCCCCGCTCTTTACCCTAAAGTTTTTTACTGTTCTAAAAAGCAGAGTTGAGAGAAAAAGTCAAACTTTAGCGTAAAGAGCGGGGCGTTGATGAGGAAGCAGCCCCTTTCATATACGAAGTAATTTCTGTTCGTTTTAAGTTTTAATGTCGCTCCTTACTTTCAGTTAAAAAACTTGTTTTTTTATTTAATTTCTGAACATTTTTGAATCAATGCATGTTTGACTTTGGCTTTCCGCAGAGAAATAATTAAAACAAAATTTGCATATTTATTTTTTTGGATAAATGGCTTTCTCATAGTTTTGATCGAATGATTTTGAGAAAAAAAGGAGCAGGGGAGGAAGCCTAGTTACCCTCCGACTTTTTGGTTACTTAAAAAGGCAACTAGAACTTTTAATTTTTTGCGAACGTTTTTATTAGCAAAAGAAATACGTTAACTTATATATTAGCTTACGTAACGAACTTTTGTATTCTCATGTTTTTTTTTTATTTTGTCTCAATTCATTAAGAATGACCCCTGAATCACAAAAGCCGTAGAATAAATAGTTGAAATTACTAAAAATACTTTAGCATAAAGAGCGATGTATTAGGAGGAGGTTAGCCCCTCATATACGTAATAATTTCTGTTCGTTTTAAGTTTTAATGCTGCTCCTTACTTCCAGTTGAAAAAACTTCTTCATATTTATTTTTTCATTGTTTTTTTTTAAATAATACTAGAAAATCCTGTGCTCCCTTCATGGAAATTTTCGTCCCCCATGACAAATTCCTCGGTGGAAAGTTCCCCCAACATATCCCCCTCTTCTCAAACCCTCCCCCAACCAAAAAATCCCCCTGAAAACGTCTGTACACTTCCCAATAACCATTACTATATTTCAGGACTGGTCAAAGTTTGTAACTTGTAGCCCCTCCCACGGGGACTGCGGGGGAGTAAGTTGTCCCCAAAGACATAGTTATAAGGTTTTTCGACTACGCTGAATAAAATGATTATCTCAGAATTTTGATCCGTTGACTTTGGGAAAATGATTAGCGTGGGAGGGGGCCTAGGTGCCCTCCAATTTTTTTGGTCACTTAAAAGGGCACTAGAACTTTTCATTTCCGTTAGAATGAGCCCTATCGCGACATTCTAGAACGACTGGGTCGATACGATCACCCCTGGAAAAAAACAAATAAAAACAAATAAACACGCATCCGTGATCTGCCTTCTGGCAAAAAATACAAAATTCTACATTTTTGTAGATAGGAGCTTGAAACTTCTAGAATAGGGTTCTCTGATACGCTGAATCTGATGGTGTGATTTTCGTTAAGATTCTATGACTTTTAGGGGGTGTTTCCCCCTATTTTCTAAAATGAGGCAAATTTTCTCAGGCTCGTAACTTTAGATGGGTATAACTGATCTTGATTAAACTTATATATTAAAAATCAGCATTAAAATGCGATGCTTTTGATGCAACGATTGGTATCAAAATTCCATTTTTTAGAGTTTCGGTTACTATTGAGCCGGGTCGCTCCTTACTACAGTTCGTTACCACGAACTGTTTGATTACTTCCTTTTTTCTTTAACTATCTGCTCATTTCAATGCATGTGGGCTGGTTAAATATTCTAAATCAGTGAGTTTCTCTTCCTAAAACGTCAGTCCCAAAATGGATTGCTGTGTATGTCTCATTCCTGAGGGATTTTCCCCCAAGCTCATTTTCGATGTTGTGATCGAAAAAGCTTTGAATATATTTAAATTTGGAGCATTTTTTCTTATTTAAAATGGGAGGTATTTGAGTAGGAGAGTTGGATAAGACATTAGAGAGTTTAGAATTGGATAGTTGGGGAGTTCAACGAAATTGGTCTGGAAAAATGGTTTGTGAAGTAGGAGGGGACAGTTAAGAGAGGAAACCTAGATAAGCACTTAGGATTACAAGTGAAGAGGCTTTAAGTTTGGCAAATAATGGACACCACATGGAGATATAAAACAAAGGCTAAAGACGAAATGCCGAACACCTTGAAGAAAAAACTAAACAGTAAAATATCAGATAGGAGTGAATGCAGTAATTACGGAGGAATGGATTTGATTTCAGTAGGATGCCAGAACCTTAGAATAGACGCATTGACTATGTTTTATTGCTTAAGGTAATAAAAAAAAGTGTCAGAATTATCAGAGTCCTTAAGCCTTTTGATTTAATGACTACGAGCTCGTATTTAATTTTTCAGATAGGAAAATTCAGTATAGCTTTGAGCAGAATAATGTTCATCAGACATAAAACTAAAGTATGTATGTATGTATATATTTATTTCCCATTAAAAGAAACAGATGGAGTATAAGATAAAAAGCGAAAATCAAGCTACAAAAGAATATACAAACACAAGAAAAATAAAGAGCAAATGGATATCTAACTACAAAAAATAAAACCTATTGCCTCAAAATAATTGCCCAAGGATGAGTAACAATATTAGAGTTATATCTGGCGATCTGGGCTATTATCGCTTCATTAGGGTCGATAATCCCATACCGACTTGTCACAATAAGGTTACTTGTCCATGGTAGAAGCCGTAAGAGGTATGCTAAAGTTCAATGGTAGTGTATACAAACATAGTATTACTACAGAAAATGTAGGAAGTGACGTCAAGAATTTTTGAAAGATTGTGTGTTACAGAGTTTTGATTAGTTTTTGTCTTAAGGAACATAATAACAGAAGTGAAAAAGTAGGATATTAAACAGTTATGCAACCAATTGTTAGGCCGGATTCAGCAGATTAGTTGAGTGTTCATGTGAAAGTCTTTGCAAAACTAAAGAATCCTTGGAGTTTTTGAGAGTCCATGACTAGAGAATAAGTTTGGAAATTAATGTCAAGGAGACAAAGTTGTTAAAATTAGGAATAAATACACGAATAAAGAGGGGATTTTAGATATTAAGGAAATTGACTGAGGGGGTACATTCAGTAGTATAGATAGTATTATTTAGAAAAAGGGTGACTAAGGTGAAGAGGTAAAATGGCGAAGGCACGTATAGGAAGACAGGTCTTAGGAGTTCTAGTTCTAGGAGCATTATTCAGAAGAAGTTCTAAGACTAGGCCATCAGAAGCTAAAGCGGTGAAAGTTATCAAAAATGGCAAGGAAACATGGCTGCTCTGAAAATTTGGTATAGTTCTCCTAAATCTTTTACAGGGGAATTGTCTGGGGACAGTTTAAGGTACTCGCTTGAGCGACAGTAAATCAAACAATAAGCAGTGCTAAAATGTGGTACGATTCCAATGTCTATGGCCAAAGAAGAAAATTCAAAATGGTTAGATCAGGTTGTACTTATGAAGGACGATAGATCCAAGTGGGGCAACAAGAGCAGGATATCCTTAAGTGTTCAAGGAAGTGAAAAAATTATCGAAGGAGCAAAGGGTGAAGCTCTGAACATCTGGGGTAGGGTGGGGTAGGACATCTGGGGTAGGTAGTGGGAACAGCTGGGATAAGATGGTTTAGTCCTGTGATGGGTTGTTAATAGTAGAATTTTTTCTTATTTACGTTGATTAAGAGTCACCTTAAAAAAAACGAAGCAAGGATATATACTCCTGGCTTCTCCCCTGATAGGATTTAATGAGTTAGAAAAAAAAATATTAAAAACAATATTTTTGAAGATGTTGATCTAAAATAACCATCTTGAAATTTCATGTTTTCGATTTTAGTCCTTCAATTTTTCAGTTTTGGACTGTCACTAAGAAATAGCTTCAAATCTCAATATACCTGTTCAACTGACACTCCTTCAAATTTTTACTCAAATAGCATCCCTCCCACATTTCACAGCCATATTTCACAGCCACGGGTTTGATACAACTACCTATATGGAAACAAATTATCACGCACTTTTAAAAGAAAAAAAAAAAGACTTTCCGTTTTTAACTATAAGCGAGACAAATTAAGTGTAGCGTCTTCTCACAAATCATAAACCTTCATTTTAATTACACTAAAATATCTGAAACCAAATTTCCCACGAATTTTTGCCTGTATAATCTGCTACGTGAAAAACTAAAGCAAAGTCTATTCACACCTTTCATTTCTCAGCTTTCACCTTCTACTTTTTGCACGTACCGTATCTTCCCCACAATTACCGCCAGGGGCTGATCTAGAGCAAGATCTTAGAGGGGGGGGGGGCAATGTGACAACAGTGCCAACAAGGAAAATCTTGGGGGGAGGGGATGTATGACAAGGCCGCCAATAACTGACCTAATCGACAAATTTATTTTAAAAAATTGTGAAAAACAGAAAAAAACAAAGAATGAGGGCACAAGAAAAAATCTTGGGGGGCCCCAGGCCCCTGGATCCGCCAGTTTTTATCGCCAGCATATTCCAATTCTCCTTTTCACCCACTCAACATGAAAATTTGAGTTTGATTATAGTAGCAGCCATAGGAAATTGGTTTTTACCGGTTCAGAGAATTCAAGTAAAAGTTACATTACTTACAGTTAGCTTTTTTTCTGTTAGGTCTAAAGCTCGACCGTATCTCAGCTCTCCAAAGACCCAATCTGATACGGCGTTGGCAACTTCAGATTTAGTGGGATCTATAATACTGTATCCTGTTATGTTAACTCCACTGTCACGAAATTCAGCTAAATCAACCGTTTGCAAATCCTAAAAGAGCAAATTATCAAAGTAAATTTGAACAAAAATTCAAACCTTTGGCCCTTGTAAGAATGGTGGTCGGTTGTTAGCCAGAATCAGAGAACCAGCTTGTTAATTGAAACACCTAAGAAATTTGAAGGTAGCTTAAATCCGAAAGAAAGCTTAATATTTTCAGCACCCCACGAAAGTAAATAAAATTGTAATAGATGACGTAATAGCATGCACATTTATATAGGTTACAAAAATGATTTTCTAATTAGGAATAATTTTAAGGTTGGATTCTGGGAAAAATGGGGGGGGGGGCAGATTAATTAAAAAACTCGTTTCTAACCTAAAACAACTACATACTAACTAAATCAAACAGTTCGTGGTAACGAACTGTAGTAAGGAGCGACCCGGCTCAATAGTAGTCGAAACTCTAAAAAAAAGGGATTTTGATACCAATAGTTACATCAAAAGAATCACATTTTAATGCTGATTTTCAATATATAAGTTTCATCAAGTTTACTCTTACCAATCAAAAGTTATGAGCCTGAGAAAATTTGCCTTATTTTAGAAAATAGGGAAAAACACCCCCTAATGATGGAATTGTGGAATTTTGTATTTTTTGCCAGAAGACAGATCACGAATACGTGTTTATTTGTTTGTTTGTGTTTTTTTCCCCAGGGGTGATCGTACCGACCCAGTGGTCCTAGAATGTCGCGAGAGGGCCCATTTTAACGGAAATTAAAAGTTCTAGTGTCCTTTTTAAGTGATCAAAAAATTGGGGGGCAACTAGGCCCCCTCCCACGCAAATTTTTTATCCAAAGTCACTGGATCAAAATTTTGAGATATCCATTCTGATCAGCTTATTTGAAAACCTAATAACTATGTCTTTGGGGACAACTTAATCCCCCACAGTCCCCAGGGGAGGGGCTGCAAGTTACAAACTTTGACCATTGTTTACACATAGTAATGGTTATTATGAACGAAGTGTACAGATGTTTTTCAGGGGGACTTTCGCGTTGGGGCGGAGGTGGGTCGGGGAGAGGGGGTTACGCGCGAGGATTTTTCCATGGAGGAATTTTCCATGAGGGACGAGAATTTTCATTTTGTTGCGTTATTTAAGAAAAACAATGAGGAATTAAATATTTTTTTTTCAACTGGAAGTAATGAGAAGCACTAAAACTTAAAACGAACGTAAAATATTATGTATATAATGGGGTTCGTATCCTCCACAATACCTTGCTCTTTACGCTAAAGTATTTTTAGTAGTTTCGACTATTTATTCTACGGCTTCTGTGACTCAGGAGTCATTCTTAAAAATTTGGGACAAAATTCAAGCTTTAGGGTAAAGAGCGAGGTATTGACGAGGGGACGAATCCTCTCATATATGTAATAAAAGAACACAAATATAGAAGTTTGTTACGTAAGTTAATTCGTAAGGTACGTATGTTTATTACTAACAAAAACGTTCGTAAAAAAAAGAAAAAAAATCTGGTTGCATTTTTAAATAACAAAAAATTGGAGGGCTAACTAGGCCTCCTCCCCCGCTTCTTTTTCTTATCAAAATCGTCCGATCAAAACTATGAGAAAACCGTTTATCAAAAATAATAATAATATGCAAATTTCGTCTTATTTATTCATTTGCGGTGAGCCAAAAGCAAAACATGCATTAGTTCAAAAACGTTCTGAAATTAAACAAAAAAAAGTTTTTTTTTAACTGCAAGTAAAGAGCGGTATTAAAACTTAAAACGAACAGAAATTATTCGGTAGATGAAAGGGGTTGTCTCCTCCTCAACAACTCGCTTTTTACGCTAAAGTTTTTTAATTGCTTTAAAAAGTAGAGTTGTGACAAAGAGTCAAACTTTAGCGTAAAGAGCGGTTGAGAAGGGGACAACCCCTTTCATATACGATTCCGGTTCATTTTAAGTTTTAATGTCGCTCCTTACTTGCGGTAACATAAAAATACTTTTATTTATTTAATAATTCCAGGAAATGAGGGAGTCTTCACCAAGACTGACAAGCAAACCCCTTTATTATGAAAATGATAATAGCCGTCTTCAATGAAACAAAAATTGTCACTTACTCTATACGATTCCGGTTCATTTTAAGTTTTAATGTCGCTCCTTACTTGCGGTAACATAAAAATACTTTTATTTATTTAATAATTCCAGGAAATGAGGGAGTCTTCACCAAGACTGACAAGCAAACCCCTTTATTATGAAAATGATAATAGCCGTCTTCAATGAAACAAAAATTGTCACTTACTCTGTTTCTTTCGAAAGAACAGAAGCAGACAAAAGCAGTTGAGATAAAAACATATAGTCTATCTATGGTCATGATCAAACAGTTCGTGGTAACGAACTGTAGTAAGGAGCGACCCGACTCAATAGTAACCAAAACTCTAAAAAATGGAATTTTGATACCAATAGTTACATCAAAAGAATCTCATTTTAATGCTGATTTTAAATATATAAGTTTCATCAAGATCAGTTATACTCATCAAAAGTTACGAGCCTGAGAAAATTTGTCTCATTTTAGAAAATAGGGGGAAACTCCCCCTAAAAGTCATATAATCTAAACGGAAATCACATCATCAGATTCAGCGTGTCAGAGAACCTTATTGTAGAAGTTTCAAGCTCCTATCTACAAAAATGCGGAATTCCGCATTTTTGCCAGAAGACAGATCACGGATGCGTGTTTATTTGTTTTTTTGTTGTTTTTTCCCAGGGGTGATCGTATCGACTTAGTGGTCCTTGAATGTCGTGAGAGGGCTCATTCTAACGGAAATTAAAAGTTTTAGCGCCCTTTTAAGTTAAAAAAAATTGGAGGGCACCTAGACCCCCTCCCACGCTCATTTCCCTCCAAAAGTCACCGGATCAAAATTCTGAGATAGCCATTTATTTCACCGTAGTCGAAAAACCTAATAACTATGTCTTTAGGGATTACCTACTCCCCCACAGTCCCCGTTGGAGGGGCTGCAAGTTACAAACTTTGACCTGTGTTTACATATAGTAATGGTTACTGGGAACTGTACAGACGTTTTCAGGGAGATTTTTTTGGTTTAGGGGGAGATTTGAGGGGGGGGTTACGTGGGAGGAGATTTCCACGGAGGAACTTCTCATGGGGGAAGAGAATTTCAATGAAGAGGGCGCAGGATTTTCTAGCATTATTTGAAAAAGACAATGAAAAAATAAATATGAAAAGTTTTTTTCAACCGGAAAGTAAGGAGCAGCATTAAAACTTAAAACGAACAAAAATTATTACGCATATGAGGGGTTTACCTCTTCGTTATACCTCACTCTTTACGCTAACGTATTTTTAGTAATTTCAACTATTTATTCTACGGCCTTTGTGATTCAGAGGTCATTCTTAAGGAATTGGGACAACATTTAAGCTTTAGTGTAAAGACCGAGGTATCGACGAGGGTTGAACCCCCTCATATACGCAATAAAACATACGAATATAGAAGTTCGTTACGTAAGTTAATTTGTAAGTTACGTATATTTTTTACCAATGAAAACGTTAGTAAAAAATTAAAAGTTATAGTTGCCTTTTTAAGTAATCAAAAAATTGGAGGGCAACTAGGCCTCCTCCCTCGCTCATTTTTTCTCAAAATCTTCCGATTAATTGCAATTAATTAATATGCAAATTTCGTTTTAATTATTTATGTGCGGAGAGCCAAGATCAAAACATGCATTAATTCAAAAACGTCCAGAAATTAAATAAAAAAACAAGTTTTTTTAAATGAAAGTAAGGAGCAACATTAAAGCTGAAAAAGAACAGAAATTACTCCGTATATGAAAGGGGCTTTTCCTCCTCAATGCCCCGCTCTTTATCCTAAAGCTTCTTACTGTTTTCAAAAGTAGAGTTAAGAGAAAGAGTCAAATTTTAGCGTAAAGAGCGAGGCGTTGAAGAGGAAAAGCCCCTTTCATATACGGAGTAATTTCTGTTCATTTTAAGTTTTAATATTGCTCCTTACTTTCATTTAAGAACACTTGTTTTTTTATTATTTAATCTTCAAAAAGAAAGAGAAAACATCCGGGATAAAAACAAATAATCCTGCTTGGTCCGGTTCAAAAGAAGTGTAGCGAAAATGTGAAGTGTAATACGAGAGAAAGTGTAATACGAAAGAAGTGCAATGCGAGAGTGTAAAAAGAAGTGTATAGAAAATGGAAATCAAAGAGGGTGGGAGCGTCACGGGGCTCCTCTTAGATAAATTATGAAGCCTTGTAGTATTTCGATTTCAAGGAAGTGTACATAGGAAGTAAAATAACGAGGCTAGGAAAAGAAATTAATAATGTAATATCTACGTAAATTGTGAAATGATTAAATTATTTTCATAAATTATGAAACGACAACTTCCAAAACAGGCGAATTATACAGAAAATATTGAAAAATGTGGGGAAAATTCCAGGAATCTGGACATTTAAAGCGGTTCTTGGCCAAAAAAAAAATCCCCACAAATATGTGTAACATGCAAATATACAATGATTCTGCCTCATGGATTCTTTACTTTAAAGCAATATGACCAATGCAGGTTAAACAAAGGAGGACATTTGACGCTAGAGCCGCCTTCAAATATTGACATTTATGGGATTTTTCCTAAGAATTCCTTACATCTCCAAACAATTCATTTTGTTTTTTCGCAGTTCAAATTCATATGTGTTTTAAAATTACTGCAACTTGTTCAGTTTTAATTTTAACATTTTTAATCTACTCCTCTTTTCTTCTCTTTGCTAATTTTTTTTTTCAGTTTCTGTCTATTCGTTTCTCCTTCTTAACCATTTCTGTCTGCTGCCCGTTTAAGGCGAATTTAGACTTCGCAGACTGGTTTACCGAATCACATACGAAAAACACGCAAATAGTGCTGTCAGCCGGTGACATTACAACAGAGCCTTGAATTGCTAGTCACCACTGAAACTACACCAAAATGAAATTAGTCACCACTGAAACACCGCCAAATGTCAGTTTTATAAGGACGAAAACTTACCAAAGAAGTCAAGACATAAGAATGATATGTAGATATTAATCCCACTTGATTCGCTTGTCGAAGTATATCCAAGATTCTCTTCGAAGAGCAAGCTAATACAATCTGCGAAATACTATCTTTTCGTATTTCTTTCAACAAGGGCCTGGAATTTTATAGTAAGAAATTGTTATCAAAAATTAATAAATACGACCTTCCGCTCGCTTTTCACATTAAAATTAAACCTTCCCAGTGATCTTATTTGAAATTATTAGGAATGAAATGGATCTACCAATGCGTATAACGTGTGGTAGCACAGTGGACTGATCTCTGCTGGGTAATAATGGGCCCAGGGTTCCATCCCAGAAACTTTTTTATATATACTAGCTGTTGTATATATAACACCTAGTTGGTGGGGGCGTCAGTCAACACAGAAATTAAGTTCTGAAATTAAGTCATTTACAATGACTGATGAAGATGCTCAAAGAGTCTATGCCAAAAAACTTACTGCTGATAGAGAAAGTCAGAAAAGAAAGCGTGCCGAGGAACTATCAGCAGCAAGTTTTTTGGCATAGACTCTTTGAGCATCTTCATCAGTCATTGTAAACTTAAACATTAATAGATTTCTACGTGAACATATGTCTTAAATAACTTGAATGACGTCACCGTCAAAGCAAAAATGACGACAACTAATTTCATGACGTCAGCCGACACAGAAACATGACGTCACCATACAACTAATTTCATGACGTCAGCCGACACAGAAACATGACGTCACCTGATCCACAGATCCACAGACAGACAACTTATTTTATATATATTCGTAAGTTAAAAATACCTCATTTTTTCTAATTTTTCAGAATTAAACGGCCCCCCACTCCCCCCAGATGGTCAAATCGGGAAAACGACTATTTCTAATTTAATCTGGTTCGGTCCCTGATACGCCTGCCAAATTTCATCGTCCTAGCTTACCTGGAAGTGCCTGAAGTATAGATAGATATATAGATAAGCTGTATGTCTGTTACACTATCTTGTAACAAATAAAAATAAAAAGGTAAAAAACTAAAAAAGAAAAAGAACTAAAGAAGCTAAAAAACTAAAAAAAAGACAAAACTAAAAAACAAAAAAAAAGTAAAAAAAGAAAAAACTAAAAAAAGAAAAACCTAAAGAAAAAAAACCAAAAAAAGAAAAAAAATTAAAAGGTAAAAAACTAAAAAGAAAATAACCTAAAAAAAATTGAAAAAGCTACAAAACTAAAAAAAGTTCATCAAAATTTTTATATTACCGACATATGACGAAACGTTCCTTGCGACACGCGGGATTGAACCATGAAACCCTCAATCAAGAGAACCGGCCATATCCACTACGCTACAACAAGGTATTTGACTATTTGATTCTTTTAATAGATGAATTGTATCGTGCTTTCGCCAGTACCACTTTCTTCAATGAAGATAGTTCTTGTTGATGTTTTGAAGGCCTCTCTCCTTTCAGATTTAAAGGAAGAGGGATTTTCCTGGGAGGGTGTAAGAGGGAGGCTTTGAATAGATTGGGATGGACCAATACTTATATATATATACTAGCAACACCTAGTTGGTGGGGCGCTTCGCACCACCCCCCCAAGCCCCCCCGCGCGTGTAAGTCGTTACGCGCCATATTAGTTACGCGCCATTGTAGTTGTGTCCCTGTGCCCCACCTGTGAATATAGATAGATTTATATATGTGTTTCAAACTACGTAAAAATTGCGAATATACAACATTCTTGGCTTTCCCATTGTCTGTGCATATACAAAGCCGTATGTACTAATAATGACGTCATATGCAAACGCTCTTTTTACAAACAAACAAACATGCATACACACAACTCGTTTTTATATAGATAGATAGATAGATAGATACAATACAAATTAACTGCGTAAAACTTGCGAATATACAACATTCTTCGCTGTCGAATTGTCGCTGCATATAATTAGATTGTCAGGTTTACCGACCCTCGAACATGCAACGTACAATTGTCCATGGGAAAAACAATCAGTATTAAGATCTATACCACATTTTTCTAATGATTGACCTTGAGCTTTGTTAATGGTGATTGCAAATGCTAATCGAATTGGGAATTGCAATCTTTTAAATTGAAAAGGCAGATCCGTTGGAATCATGGGAATGCGAGGAATAAGAACAGCCTCACCCTCAAAAGGCCCTGTCAAGATTGTGGCCTCTATTAGGTTTTCCATTGTTTTTTTTACGGCAAGTCGGGTGCCATTGCAAAGCTTTGGTGGGTTGATATTTCTTAAAAGTATTATTGGTACGCGGGGGTTGGTGGGTTGATTATTATTCGGAAATACTTTTTCAATCATTTCATTTTTGGACGTCACTAAATTACAGAAATCAGCAGGTAGTTGTATACGTCCTGAAATTGAGTCTACTGGGAGCTTTCCGTTTCCAATTGCCAGCAATTGATCTGAAAATGTTTGACCAGAGTCATCGTTTTGCAATCGGACACGCATATTTGTAGTTAATTTAATATTTTTACGTGTGCCCATAAATTAGAATTTTTCAGGCAAGCATTCATTTCGTCTGCAGGAGTTGATCTAGGTATTATAGGTAATGTTTGCCTGAAATCTCCCGCAAGCAATATTAATGTGCTGCCAAAGGGTTTCGACTTCCCTCTCAATCTTTCAAGCATTGATCCAGAGCCTCGAGCGATTTTTTGTGTGCCATTGTGCACTCATCCCAAATAATAAGTTTGCATTGCTGCAATACTTTACCCATCCCAGATGATTTGGAAATATTACACGTGGGAGTTTGTGTAGAATGCAAATTCAGAGGCAATTTCAAAGTGGAATGAGCAGTTCTTCCACCAGGCAGCAATGTTGCGGCTATTCCGGACGACGCAATTGCCAACGCTATATCATTTTTTGATCGAATTGATGCCAGAATCAGTTTTATCACAAACGTTTTACCAGTACCTCATAATATCATGTAACCCCTTATCGACATTTTTATCAGGTATTTAAGCGGAAATCACATCATCAATTTTGTTCGAAGTAATTTTTTTATGTAGCCAGATTATTATATGTGCGTGTGTCAAACCTCGTTTTTGCCATTCCACTGAGTACATCCAGCATCGCACTGACCCACACACTTCAAGTTCTACTATGTAGTTTATCAGTGATTTCAACTTTTGCCGGAAGACACGGGCCGTAATGTCATGCCTATGAACCGCCGATTGTCCTTGAAGTAAAAGCTGCAGTATCTCGTCCCAAGATTGATTACATGTAAATGTAATAAATAAATCTGGACGACCATAGAGACGAACATACGCAATAGCTTCTTGAGCATATTCATGCATATGACGGGGACTGCCAGCATATGACGAAGGTAAATTGTTAATCTTCCAACGTTTGTGGTATTACCGTCATTTATAACTGCATCTCGCAAATGAATGTATTGTTCAGAGCGGAGCTTGGTCTTCAGGCGGATATATAGCAAACGTTCTGATTCAATTTTAGCATACATATTAACGACAAATTGGTGAAACAATTCACGGCATTTTAAAATATAATTTTCTTCATCCTGCCGAATCATTAGTCTATAGGAATAATAATGCATTGCACTGCATGTCTTATTCAATTCTTTGTTAGTGGCTGGATTCATCAATTTAATATTAAAGTGATAGCCGTCGGCTCCATCCCAAAAAATGATAGGATATTGTAGGGCATCGTAGCACTTTTTATTTAAATCAGTTTAATGGGCTTTCTTAACAACTGAGCGTTTCGCTTATGAAGAATAATATCTCGAGGTAAAAACTGATCACCGACCATAACGATTGCCACTTCGTCGATAGTTGGAGCATTGTATCTACGCACATGTTGGCCAGGAGGCGTTTTGTCAGCGGAAATAACAATTTTATGCGTATCAGTAGGCATCAAATCGATGGCTGTTTTGAATAGACGCACTAATTGTTATTTTCGTGGAAAAGATGTTGCAATTGGAAACGATTGTCCTTTCAACGTTGGGAGAAATTTCGCAACGTGCATTCAATTCAGAATTTCTATCACTGATGAAGTGCAATTGTAAAAATGTATGATTCTCACCTGAGAATGGTAGAAGGGACCCTGCTCTATGATAAATTTGCCCTTTTACTTTGAAAGTAGACATAAATTGATCTGGATTTTCGATTTGGGCTCCAAACGACGTCATTTGGAAACATGAGTTGTATTTTCTGATTTTTGACAAAAACGCTTAGATTTTGACGTAGTTCCAGTAAGGAAAGTCTTCAATGGCTCTGGTGGTGCAGCCAATAAAGGAAGTTTAACTTTTCCTGAGGCGCAACACATTCCCATTATTTCACCATTGAATTTCAAGGCCTTTCAATAGGGACTTAAAATGTCTAAACTTTGTCCCTATTGTAAGGCCTTGAAATGCAATGGTGAAACAAAGGGAATGTGTTGCACCTCAGGAAAAGTTAAACTTCCTCTATTGGCTGCACCACCAGAGCCATTGAAGACTTTCCTTACTGGACCTACGTCAGAATCTAAGCGTTTTTTGTCACAAATCAGAGAGTATAACTCATGTTTCCAAATGACGTCGTTTGGAGCCCAAATCGAAAATCCAAATCAATTTATGTCTACTTTCAAAGTAAAAGGGCAAATTATCATAGAGCAGGGTCCCTTCTACCATTCTCAGGCGAGAATCAAAAATTTTTACAATTGTACTTCATCAGTGATAGAAATTCTGAATTGAATGCAAGTTGCGAAATTTCTCCCAACGTTGAAAGGGCAATCGTTTCCCAATTGCAACATCTTTTCCACGAAAATAATAATTTAGTGCGTCTGTTCAAACAGCCATCGATTTGTTGCCTACTGATACGCATAAAATTGTTATTTCCACTGACAAAACGCCTCCTGGCAAACATGTGCGAAGATACAATGCTCCAACTATCGACGAAGTGGCAATCGTTATGGTCGGTGATCAGTTTTTACCTCGAGATATTATTCTTCATAAGTGAAACGCTCATTTGTTAAGAATTGCTGAAACTCATCGATGCTACGATGCCCTACAATATCCTATTATTTTTTGGGATGGAGCCGAGGCTATCACTTTAATATTAAATTGATGGATCCAGTCACTAACAAAGAAATGAATAAGAAATGCAGTGCAATGCATTGTTATTCCTATAGACTAATGATTTGGCACGATGAAGAAAATTATATTTTAAAATGCCGTCAATTGTTTCACCAATTCGTCGTTGATATGTATGCTAAAATTGAATCAGAACGTTTGCTATATATCCGCCTGAATCAGACCAAGCTCCGCTCTGAACAATACATTCATTTGCGAGATGCAGTTATAAATGACGGTAATACCACAAACGTTGGAAGATTAACAATTTTACCTTCGTCATATGCTGGCAGTCCCCGTCATATGCATGAATATGCTCAAGATGCTATTGCGTATGTTCGTCTCTATGGTCGTCCAGATTTATTTATTACATTTACATGTAATCAATCTTGGGACGAGATACTGCAGCTTTTACTTCAAGGACAATCGGCGGTTCATAGACATGACATTACGGCCCGTGTCTTCCGGCAAAAGTTGAAATCACTGATAAACTACATAGTAAATTTTGAAGTGTTTGGGTCAGTGCGATGCTGGATGTACTCAGTGGAATGGCAAAAATGAGGTTTGCCACACGCACATATACTAATCGGGCTACATGAAAAAATTACTTCGAACGAAATTGATGATGTGATTTCCGCTGAAATACCTGATAAAAATGTCGATAAGGGGTTACATGATATTATGAGGTACTGGTAAAACGTTTGTGATAAAACTGATTCTGGCATCAATTCGATAAAAAATGATATACTAATCTGGCTACATAAAAAAGATTACTTCGAACGAAATTGATGATGTGATTTTCGCTGAAATACCTGATGAAAATGTCGATAAGGGGTTACATGATATTATTGTAAAAAATATGATACATGGACCTTGCCGTGCACTGAACGAAAATTCACCATTCATGGCTAAAGGAAGGTGCACAAAGCAATATCCTCGACTTTTAGTATCCAACCCAATTACTGGCAATGATGGTTACCCACAATATAGAAGAAGATCTACTGAAGATGGCGGTAAAACAGCAATAATAAAGAAGCGTAACAGTACCACCATCGAAGTAGATAACCAGTGGGTTGTTCCATATTCCCCATTATTATCAAAAACATTTAATCCACACATAAACGTTGAATACTGTAACTCCATAAAGGCAATCAAATACATATGTAAATACGTCAACAAAGGCAGTGACATGGCAGTTTTTGGCTTGCAGTCCGAAATCAAAGATATCGACGAAATCGTACAATATCAGGCTGGAAGATACATAAGCAGTAATGAAGCTGTTTGGCGAATTCTTTCATTTCTGATACATGAACGTAGTCCAGCTGTTGTTCACTTAGCGATACATTTACAGAATGGTCAACGTGTTTATTTCTCGGAAACCAACGTGCAACAAAGAGCCCTGAATCCACCGGATACAAAGTTAACCGGTTTCTTTTCGCTTTGCAAAAATGATTCTTTTGCAAAAAAACTGTTGTATACTGAACTGCCTTCGTATTACACGTGGAATACTAAAAATAAAGTATTTGAACGTCGAAAACAGGGTAAGTAAGTCGACGGCCAACCTACCATCTTCAAAGATACCACGATAGGAAGACTCTATACCGTTCACCCCAATCAACATGAATGCTTCTTTCTACGCCTGCTTTTGGTGAATGTACCCGGTCCGACAACCTTTGAGTATTTGAGAACTGTAAACGGTACTATACATGACACTTACCGTAGTGCATGCCAAGCTCTGAATTTATTGGAGAATTACCAACACTGGGATAACTGCATCAATGACGCGTGCAAAACGTCAACTGCAAGTCAAATTCGTGCATTGTTTGGCATCATTTTAACAACTTGCTCTCCATCAGCTCCTACAGAGTTATGGGAAAAATATAAGTCAAAAATGTCCGAAGATATACTCCATCGAAAACAGTTAGAGATGCAGATATGACTTTTGATTTTACATCAGAAATTTATAACTACACTTTAGTTATTATAGAAGATTTGTGCGTACGTATGGCAAACAAACCTCTTCAGGATTTGGGAATGCCTTCACCTAACCGTATCGCTGCTGTTTCGACATGTGTAGAATTGGATCGTGAACAAAGTTACAGTACGAGTGATCTATTGTCGTATGTACAAAGAAACATTTCAAGGTAACGTCGGAACAAAAAGACATTTATGATACGATAATGCATTGTGTCGATAACAACGTTGGAGAAATTTTCTTTTTGGATGCGCCAGGAGGTACTGGTAAAATTGCGTCGTCCGGAATAGCCGCAACATTGCTGCCTGGTGGAAGAACAGCTCATTCCGCTTTGAAATTGCCTCTGAATTTGCATTCTACAGAAACTCCCACGTGCAATATTTCCAAATCATCTGGGATGGGTAAAGTATTGCAGCAATGCAAACTTATTATTTGGGATGAGTGCACAATGGCACACAAAAAATCGCTCGAGGCTCTGGATCAATGCTTGAAAGATTTGCGAGGGACGTCGAAACCCTTTGGCAGCACATTAATATTGCTTGCGGGAGATTTCAGGCAAACATTACCTATAATACCTAGATCAACTCCTGCAGACGAAATGAATGCTTGCCTGAAAAATTCTAATTTATGGGCACACGTAAAAACATTAAAATTAACTAAAAATATGCGTGTCCGATTGCAAAACGATGACTATGGTCAAACATTTTCAGATCAATTGCTGGCAATTGGAAACGGAAAGCTCCCAGTAGACTCAATTTCAGGACGTATACAACTACCTGCTGATTTCTGTAATTTAGTGACGTCCAAAAATGAATTGACTGAAAAAGGATTTCCGAATATTCTAAACAATTATAAAAATAATAAATGGCTAAGTGAAAGAGCGATTCTTGCACCCAAAAATATAGACGTCCACGAAATCAACAATATTGTTTTGACCACGATTCGAGACCAGGTAGTTCTTATGTATAAGCAATTTCTTTTTAAGACATGAAAAAAATTTGAAAAATTTTTAAGTTCAGTTCAGAATCGCTAAAGTTATTACGTTAACTGCAAAAACATTTACGGTGCCTGAGCAATAATATTAATACTTTAATTCAAACAAGAAAAATACCTGAAAATTTTAATTAGTTTTTTTTTATAAAGCTTAAAGGTTTGTACACAGCCAGTTATATAACATCAGTAGCAAGGCCCAAAAACGAAAATTTGCAATTATTACAAATAACGCTTCGATATATTGACAAGGAATTACACAATTCAAAAAACCTTAAAAAAGAAAACCAAAACTTCCAAGCTTAGTACTTATCGTTGTTAGAAATCGGACTAACTTCAATAATCAAATATTTATTTATATAATGTCAGTAGGAAGGCCCAAGAAAAAATTGCAATTATTACAAATGATCAATCAATCAATCAATCAATCAATTTATTAATACTAAAGAAAACTATTAAAAAAGTAAATCAATTAATAGGCCCAAGAAGCTATGCTTGTAACGGGCCACAGAGAACAAAAAAAAAACACTTATAAAATATATACAAAAAAAAGAAGATAATTCTCTATTTTGACAAGGGATTACAACAATTCAAAAACCTTGAAAAATAAAACCAAAAGTTTTAAACTTAGTACATATCGTTGTTAGAACTCGGACTAGCTTCAATGATCATATATCTTTGAAAAAACGATATAAAATGATATTAAATTAGTGATTTTTCACTAATTATTAAAAATGACGCACCTCACATCTCCTTCCAATGGCAGTTCTTTTAAGTGGAAATTAATATCCTGGGCTTTCATGAGCTCTTGGAGTTCAGTCAGGCTGCTTCCTTGCTCGTAGAGAAGAGCTACATTTTTCCATCCCCAGGACTTCACCAAATCATAGTATGCCTAAAAATAAATAGGTAGCACAATCTATCTATATATATAAAAATAAGTTGTCTGTGTGTGTGTGTGTCGAGTCACGTCATGTTTGTGTGTCGACTGAAGTCATGTTTGTCGACTGACGTCATTATAAGGATTGAGCTGTATGCGTCATGAAGTTGTTTGTCGACTGACATCATGTTTGTCAACTGATGAAATTATATACCGGGACACCTGGACACAAATGACGACCGGGACACAGGGAATATAAATGACGACCGGGAACCTCAAAGAGAAATTACAGACTGGGACACCCGGACACAAATCACGACCGGGACACAGGGAATATAAATGACAATCGGGACATAGGGACACAACTACAACGGGGACGCAGGGGGCACAGGCGGGATATATAAATGACGACCGGGACACAGGGATTGTTCGAATAGAAATTACAGGCCGGGACACCGGGACACAAATGACGACCAGGACACCGGGACACAGGGGATATAAATGACGACCGGGACACTCAAAGAGAAATTACAAACTGGGACACCGGAACACAAATGACGACCGGGACACAGGGAATATAAATGACGACCGGGACACAGGGACACATCATTAGAATAATGAGGTATAGATCTGAATACGGATTGTTTTTCCCATGGACAATTATATGTTGCATGTTCAAGAGTCAGTAAACCTGACAATCTATTTATATGCAACATATATATATATATATATATACTAGCTGTTGGGGTGGCGCTTCGCGCCCCCCCAAGCCCCCCCGCGCGCGTAAGTCGTTACGCGCCATATTAGTTACGCGCCATTGTAGTTGTGTCCCTATGTCCCACCTGTGAATATAGATATATATATATATATATATATATATATATATATATATATATATATATATATATATATATATGTTTTTAACTACGTAAAACTTGCGAATATACAACATTCTTTGCTGTCCCATTGTCTGTGCATATAAATAGATTGTCAGGTTTACCGACTCTTGAACATGCAACATATAATGGTCCATGGGAAAACAATCCGTATTCAGATCTATACCTCATGATTCTAATGATTGCCCTTGAGCTTTGTTGATGGTGATTGCTAATCGACCATTCCCTGAGTCGCCATCGTCATTATATATCCCCCTGTGCACCCCGGCGTCCCCTTTGTAGTTATGTCCCTGTGTCCCGGTCGTCATTTATATTCCCTGTGTCCCGGTCGTCATTTGTGTCCCGGTGTCCCAGTCTGTGATTTCTCTTTGAGCGTCCCGGGCGTCATTTATATTCCTTGTGTCCCGGTCGTCATTTATATCCCCCTGTGCCCCCGGCGTCCCCGTTGTAGTTGTGTCATTTATATTCCCTGTGTCCCGGTCGTCATCCCCGTATACATTCGTTTTTGAATTGGTATATGATGAAATAAATTTTTAATTTTTTCCCTTTTTTTCCTTTTAGTTTTTTTTATTGGTTTTGACCTTTTTTAGGTTTTTTAGTTTCTTTCTTTTTCTTTTTAGTTTTTTTTTGAAGTTTTTATCTTTTTAGTTTTTTTACTTTTATTTATATTTTTTTAGTTTTCTTTTTCTCCTTTATTTTTCAGTTTTTTTCCTTTTTTTTAGTTTTTTTTTCTTTTTTAGTTCTTTTAGTTTTTACCTTTTTAGTTTTTTTAGTTTTTTAGATTAATTTTTTTTTTAGTTTTTCACCTTTTTCCTTTTAGTTTTTTATTGGTTTTTACCTTTTTTTTTAGCTTTTTTATTTTTTTTTCGTTTTTTCTTTTTACTTTATTTTTAGTTTTTATCTTTTTTATTTTTTTTATGTTTATTTTTAATTTTATTAGTTTTCTTTTTCTCTTCTATTTTTCAGTTTTTTCCTTTTTTTTAGTTTTTTTTTTAGTTTTTAGTTTTTTAAGTTTTTTCCTTTTTTTAGTTTCTTTAGTTTTTTTAGTTTTTCGGCTGTTTTGTTGGTGGGGGCGCTTCGAGCCCCCCAAGCCCCCCCGCGCGCGTAAGTCGTTACGCGCCATATTAGTTACGCGCCATTGTAGTTGTGTCCCTATGTCCCACCTGTGAATATAAACTACAGATTTTCCAAATTATATTATTTGAGAGTAAATTTAATTGTCTATTTATTGTCTATTTGGTGAATTTATTCTTGAAAGAAAAAGCATGTAAGGGGGACAAGAAATTAGTTCCCGGGATCCAGCCTTAACTCTCGATGGCCCAGCATGACACTAGGTTTGATTATACTTCTTTCTTTAGCTGCATGTTATTTCCATTAGCCGTGGGGTTAGTGCCCTATGGCACACAACATTTGACTCAACTTCTTTTTTGTTTCTTTTAATACAGTGTTGCTAGTCAGTCTGAAATTCAAAAAATGGACTTATGTATAGTTTAACTTTGGACGGTTGATTCTTTTATTCTTTTATATGGAATTATAGTTTACTATAAGACTAACCGCTTATATTTCCTTTAATTCACTAGGGTTAGTTCTACCTTCTTTTCTAGAGCCTACAGAAATTGATTCAGCCTTTTAATGCATGGTTTAACATATCTTACTTTCTTTTTCAGGCGAAAATTCCGGTTTTTCTCTTTTTTTCACTTTTCTAATCTTTTTTCTCTTCCGGTTGGATCAGCAATACTTTCTAGGTATTTAAAGAGGAATTTACTTAGGACGGGGCAAAACATTTTGCAAGGCCAAGGAATCTTAACACTCCTGGAGGAGCACTGGCCCGAATTCCCTCGCCCTACGAACCCCACGTACTAGAAACTTCACCCAGTCTTTTCATAGATGGCATAATAGCATATAATCATGTATTCAAATAAGGAGTTTATCTTTATATAAAAAATAAAGAATATGATAGGAAAAGAACTATACTGCAATATAATACAAAATTTTCAGCGCAGAGTATACTTATTCAAAACTCTAGCAATAAAGAACGATTATCAGACAGAAGACATTCTTTTAATTTGCTTACATGGAGGGGGCAGTGGGGGTAGGATTGGCCAAAAGAGCAAGAATATTCCACATTAAGATAAACCTCAGTAAAACCCTATTTTTATCACATATTGGGATATTTTTACATAAATTTTATGATTTTCTAAACTTGGGGTGGGATCTCTAACTAAGGTAATATTTGCGACAAGCTTGAAAGCTTATCGTATTTGGTATTAATAAATAAATAAATAAGCAAACAATCAACCAAGTATACCTTGCTCAAAGTTTCTGGATGTGGGTAGAGATTCACAGCAGAGTCATCTCGATACCGCTTCCTTTTTCGGTCATAGCGAGTTTCAACGTGAGGTAATTCGAATGCATCACATAGGGATTGAATGTGCGTTGCTGTATCTGAAGAAGGACCAAACACACCAACCAATCCATACCGAAGAAAATTGCATACTAAATATAATGGAATATAAAATTCATTTTAACGTCCTAACAGTATATGCCAAAGAGCATGCGAAAAAGATTAGAGAGGAGACTCAAGCTTGTCTCTAAGAACAATAAAAACTGGAATATGCAGCTTTACCGAGACAAAATCCAAAAGTCGATTATACAGCCTGATTAATAGTAGTATTTGTATTTACTCTTTATTTGTCATTGCTTTGGTAAACTCAACTGAAGATAAAGGGCTAATTTTTGCCTCGAGGGAACACGTCTTTCTTTTATTTTCACTTTTTATTTTCAGTTTATTTTTATCACTCGACCGAAGATAAAGGGCTAATTTTTACCCCGAGGGAACACGTCTTTATTTATTTTCAGTTTTGCACAGTAAACACAAAACAACTCTAGTATTTAAAGTTGAAAAATCTTTGTTGAAGAAAAAAAGGACTAAAAACTTTAATTAAGACGAAAAGATGTAAGGATTTTTGTGTTCAGAAAGAGTACAATGACAGGAATGGTCTTAAGATGGGTAAAACACAACGGTAGACTATTCTTGGTTAAAATTTATAGAATAGGGAAAATCCTGTTTACACAAATTCATCCCTACCATTTGATAGAAAGATATTGACAATACATCTATAAGTTGTCTGTGTTTGTGTGTGTCTGTCGAGTGACGTCAGGTTTGTCGACTGACGAAATTACAGACCGGGACATCGGGACACAAATGACGACCGGGACACCGGCACATAGGGAATATAAATGACGACCGGGACACTCAAAGAGAAAGCGACCGGGACACAAGGAATGTTCGATTAGCAATCACCATCAACAAAGCACCGGGACACAAATGACGACCGGGACACAGGGACTATAAATGACGACCAGGACATAAGTAAAAAAAAACTAAAAAAACTAAAAAAAGGGTAAAAACTACAAAAAAGGGAAAAAAAACTAAAAACTAATAAAAAAAACTAAAAAAGCTAGAAAACTAAAAAAACTAAAAAAGAAAAAAAAAGAAAAAAAGGAAAAAAATGAAAAATAAAGGAGAAAAACAAAACTAAAAAAAATAAAAAGAAAAAAAACTAAAAAGAAAAAAAGGGGAAAAATACAAAAATTTATTTCATCATATACCATTTCAAAAACGAATGTATATACAGACCGGGACACCGGGATACAAATGACGATCGGGACACAGGGAATATAAATGACGACCGGGACACAGGGACACAACTACAACGGGGACGCCGGGGGGCACAGGGGAATATATAAATGACGACGGGGACACAGGGAATGTTCGATTAGCAATCACCATCAACAAAGCTCAAGGGCAATCATTAGAATCATGAGGTATAACTAAAAAAAACTAAAACAAGGTAAAAAACTAAAAACTAAAAAAAAAGACCAATTCAAAAACGAATGTATATACAGACCGCGACACCGGGACACAAATGACGACCGGGACACCGGGACACAAGGAATATAAATGACGCCCGGGACACTCAAAGAGAAATCACAGACTGGGGCACCGGGACACAAATGACGACCGGGACACATGGAATATAAATGACGACCGGGACACAGGGACACAACTACAACGGGGACGCCGGGGGGCACAGGGGGAAATATAAATGACGACGGCAACACAGGGAATGGTCGATTAGCAATCACCATCAACAAAGCTCAAGGGCAATCATTAGAATCATGAGGTATAGATCTGAATATGGATTGTTTTCCCATGGACCATTATATGTTGCATGTTCAAGAGTCGGTAAACCTGACAATCTATTTATATGCACAGACAATGGGACAGCAAAGAATGTTGTATATTCGCAAGTTTTACGTAGTTAAAAACATATATATATATATATATATATATATATATATATATATATATATATATATATATATATATATATATATATATATATATATATATATATATATATATATATATATATATATATATATTCACAGGTGGGACATAGGGACACAACTACAATGGCGCGTAACGACTTACGCGCGCGGGAGGGCTTGGGGGGGCGCGAAGCACCCCCACCAACTAGGTGTTGGGGTGGCGCGAAACGCCACCCCAACAGCTAGTATACATATATATATATATATATATATATATATATATATATATATATATATATATATATATATATATATATATATATATATATATATAGGTAGAACATCGGACTGAAAGCACAAAGCACAAAACAAACATACCTTTTTTAGATGCGGTGAAGCTGTCTCTTAGAGAAACTCGTTCAACTTGACCAAGAACACGAGTCCTAGGAAGAACATGTCTAGCACTATTGACCCGATCGACTGCGTATCGGAAAGCAATTTCCTCCATTTGATTTTCGGATTCAAACAAGCCAACTTCAAAATACAAAAAATGTCAATGAATTTAGAATGGATAGACATTTTCTGCAAAAAAAAAAAGAAGAAAAAAGAATAATTAATTTCCGTCACTTAATCTTGAGCTTGGTCCCCTTTTGGTATTTTCTTAGTACTCTATGTTAGCTATGCCACACTAAACTAAACTCGTTCATTCCTATTCACTTATTGAACTTCAATAAACTTTTTGCCAGGTCCATTATCCTATTGATAGGCCTGTTTTTCATTAATTTTGTAAACTATGTTTATAATCTCTATTCTTGACCATTTTTTTAAAAGAACGCTTGGGGCCCTGAAGCTAGAGGAAGATTCATTTGAACTAGTAGTTTGTCAATGCAATAATATTATCCCCCGAGGTGCACTATTCCTTTATTTCAGCTTTCAGTGACCATCAAAAAGAGAGGTAAGGTATAATTTTCCTTTCTGTTTCTTTTGTTCTAATTGTTAGCAAAATACTTGATTGATAAATTAAAATTGTCTAGAAATTATATATTTGTTTAATAAAGTTCTAGTCTTCTATCAGTCTAAGAAGACAGTTCAATTATCTTTTCAGCTTTAATTTGTTAATTATTTTAAGAGGGCTCAGAAGATTGGTCAAAAGTACAAACATGGTTCTAGCGAAAAAAACAAAGTTGATAAAGTGTAAAGTTCTATAATATTTAGAATTAGTTTGACATAATTCAGCGAAAAAAAAACAAAAAAACAAGGATGGTTTCAAACTTTGAACCCGAAGAAATTTGTGTGGGCAAACTTACGATTTAATTGTCAAACTACTGCGCATCAACTTTCTTCGCACGCCAAAATAATAAGGAACTGCTAATCCTTTAGATGTTTGTATCTACGCTTTTGTTCTTTAATGATCTAAATTTCAGCAGTCTAAATGACCATCAAGTCAGTAAACACGTCATAATTCAAAATTGAACTTCTTCCTAACGACGTCAATAAGTACTAGATTTGGTGTTTAAGCAGTGAGTTAAAATAATAGAATAATTCCATCTCCTTTAGATTGCTCTATAAGGTATCTATTGACATACTACTTTATCTAGTCGTATATTTAGTATCAGGTATTAATTTTCAATTATGCCCAAAATTTATATCATGTGCCACTAAAAATCCTTTCTTAGATTGTTAGGACATATCTGCATCCCTGATTTGGACTCTATGTTTTATACAATGCAATGAAATTTGAAAGCAAGATCATCATAGGAAAATATCCTAGCATACAGAATGAATAAACTTGTGCTTGTTCCCTATACTGATAAACAGTAAATTGTGGCCACATTGCTCTTCACTTAGGCAGCGCTATTGCGCTGACTATAATTTTTTACTCTAGTTCGTGCATCACTTATTTTTCTCAAAATTTTTTACGTTTCTCAAACATTTATGGCCTTGGATGGATACCCTCAACCGAAGATTTACGGTCTCCCGTTATCGTTGCAGTTGCGGCTGCAACCAAATCACCTTGCACTGCTAAAGGCAATGTACAAGTATATATATGAACAGTAGTGAAATGTTCTATACTATCCATTCAATATTTTTGAAACACATCAATCCAGACCTCTCTTCATGACTTAGTCTCCTCGCGCACACACAATGACAAATGTTTAGCACATGACGACGGGGTTATGCTGTGATCTGACTGAATACCACGAAGCAACTGAAACTATGGCTTTGAAGCGCAGAGGGAAATTCTTTTCCGAACACTTTAATTTGTATCGTTTTTGAAGGAACTTGTCGCTACTGTTCGTATATTTGTGTATACACTTATACAGTGGTCAAAGGGAACTAAGACTTGATATTTTCCAGACGTAATCAACATGGACAAATACCGCATTGTCCCAGGCTCGATAACCGCACTATTGGTACTGGGATGGACACTACTCTTTAACCTCTTACTTTTACCAAGAGAAGAATGTGGACGTAAAATTGAAATCTAATCCTGCAAACGTGTCTAGCTTATGATTTTTTTCAAATTAGTTTATAAACCATTCTTTCAAAGGTTTCAATGGTTTACTAGTGGCAACAGAATACAAGAAGAATAAAGAAGAAGACACATCACTGCTTCTAATGAAAAAAGTGATTTTCCTTGTTGCTTAACATGGGGACTGTAATTTTCCTATTTGAGGCTTTCGACCAAGGAGATTTCAATGGTGTACTTTTCATTTTGATCCGACACCATTTTTGGGATCTAAGGGTATTTCTAAATTCCTATAAATTTGTTTCCGCAATAAAATTTTCCGTGAAGATTAATCGAAGTAATAGTTACGATTACTGAATCATCTTTAAACGGAAATTCTTCCTTATTGGAAATTTTGTACAAAAGATTTTTTTTAATTTTCGGTTACTACGGGCTCGACTTCTTTTCTTACTAGGCGGGGCCCATACTGCAACCATGACGGGGCATCTGCATTAAGTGAACAGAAAATAATAGGGCGGGGGGGGGGGCTTATGTCAAAAGACACAAAAAATACTGATAAATGATCAAATATGAAAAAAATAATGAAAAAAATTGTGTAGAGGCCTGAGCACACACATCGCCACTACTAAAATTTCTTTACTGGGTGGTAAGTTAGCTCAGACGGGAGAAAATGGGGACTTTGCTCCCTCTCCCATCCCCCCGGAAGGCCAAAGACATACAGTGGAAATTTCTGTATTATGTTGAAAAAATTAATGTTTTGGCAAAAATAATTTTTCCAACTCCTCGTATGCACAAATTGTACATTAGTTTGTTTTATCCTTAAAAATTACTCTCAGCATAATTTACGTAGGCCCACTAGTTGTGTATCCTAGAAAACAAGGCATTTTTTGTATACTTAAGATCTATTCCTTTTTATTAGTTAATCAAAGTTAAAATATCATAAAAGAAATCAATAAAAATACCGAAAAGTTATTTTTCGAAAATATAGGGAAACTGCGAAACTAACCCCCCCCTCCCTCACCCAAAAAGTGTCCATACATTTCCCAATATCAAATATTATATGTAAACAATAAGCAAATTGCACAAGTCACAGCCCTTGCACCTAGGCAAATATGTTCCTCTGAAGTAGCTCAACCCTGCTTATTCGAGTGGGATATTCCTTGAGGACACTTATTATATAGCTAATCTTCTTTATAAGGAGGTTCACAGTTCAGACTATACAGGTTTGACACGTGTGAGATGATGTTCAACGAATTAGCTCAATCCGTTAGCACATATGGGCCAAGTAAGAGTTCATTGCCTCTTGTTGCCCTGGACGGCTCCAGACGATGGCTCAGAATAAAAAAATTATGACCGTCTCCGGCTGGGTCAAGCCATTAGCTTATACATGGGTCGCGTAAAAAAGCATTACCGCCAACACGTGGGATTGGGTGTCTGCCAAGGGAGATACTCTGACATAAATTATTATAAGGATTCTACTGCAAATATAGCAAAATATAAGTGGTTAGTTGAGATAATTTTATAAATACATGTTGCACATGGGAATATAATGAAAATACAAGTAACATAAATAGCAAAATAATATAAGCTATAACTTTAGTTCTTATTAAGTTTAAATTTGGTAAAAAAAATCAATTGAAATTAAGGAGCAACATTAAAACCTAAAACGAACGGAAATTATTACATATATGAGGTGTGCTTCCCCCTCCCCAACACCTCGCTCCTTACGCTAAAGCTTTATAGTACTTCTAAAAAGATCTTTGTGTTTCAGGAGTCGTTCTTTTATTTTTCAATGTTAGTCCTTTCATTCAGTTGAAAATTTTGTTTATTCATTTCATTTCTGATCGTTTTTACTGCCAGGAAATCTAGCTCCACTTCCGCGGAAAATCCCCCTGCACACGGAAATATTCTCTAGACAATTCAATCCCGGTAAAAATATACCCTGGACAATTACCCTTAACGTCTACACGCGTAAAATTGAGTCGGCAAAAAGAATGCAAGACATATAAAATAATTTCGTATACAAATTCTGGCGAATTCGCCCTGTGGAAAAGCCCCAAGCAGAAAATTCGTCTCCCCCCTCCACCCAAAAAATGTATGCATAATTCCCGATAACAAAAACTATACGTAAACAATGGGCAGATTCTATAACTTCAAGAACTTTCCCCTGAGGCTGTGTGAGGTAATGTTATCTCCGAAGACATAATTATTGAGCCTTACAACTATACTAAACAAAATGGCTATCCCAAAATTTTGATCGAACAATCTTGGGAAAAGTGGCGTTGGAGGGTGCCTAGTTGCCCTCGAATATTTTTTGTCACTTAAAAAGGGCACTAGAACTTTCAGTTTCCGTTCAAAGGAGCCCTCTCCCCATATTCTAGGACCACTGGGTCGATACGATCACCCCTAAAAAAAATAATAAAAAAAAACGAATAAAAACACATTTGTGATTTTTCTTCACGCAAAGAATACAACATTTCACATTTTTGCAGATAGGAGCATTGAACCTCTACAGTAAGGTTTTCTGAATCGGATAGTGTGATTTCCATTAAGATTCTTTGACTTTTAGGGTTTTTTTCCCTTTTGCAAAAATCAGGCAAATTTTGTCAGGCTCGTAGCATTTGATGGGTAACACAAAACTTAATGAAACTTATATATGTGGAATAAGCAAAAACAGTTCCTTACCACGAACTGTTTAATGCCACCCTTAATTTCTTCATAACATCTTTTATTTAGTAACATGAAAAAAAATAGTCTGCAAAGCAAATGCATTAAAATGTCAAACTAAGATACAGAAATTGACTGAGCTAATTTCAAAGGTGTTATGTTATGCATTAGCTATTTCACACGAGAGCGGCAAAACCGGAAAACGCATTTCGGGTTGCTGGTTGTTCTAACAAACCAGCTGTTCGAGAAGGAACATTAATTTATGGATCCAAGATTTACAGCAAACGGACCATTTCTGTGCAGAAGAATTGATGGTTTAACGTAATTGGACAAAACAAAATTTTTTCTGTTTCTTAAGAAACAAATAAGACACGGGAAAACAAAGTGGGGAAAGTGGCAAAATACACTAAAATTTAGAGGGAGCAAAATACACATTCCAAAATATAAGGGGTGAGGGGAAAAATTTGTGATTTCTTTCGATTTCCCCAGTGAAAATAGCCGAAATTGGCTTTATTCAATGAAGTGGGTCCATGCCCTTTGCCTCTCCCGATTGACGCCACTGATTGGGCCAATAGGTAAGGCGTCTCAGTGAAAAAAAAGGCGTATTTCCATAGACAAAATTTTACATAATGCCTTTGTTTATTAACCTAATCTCTTTATTTTAAAAGAATTTCTAATTTTTATTAACAGAATTTCGCGTAAACAGACAGAACAGAAACTTGTTTTTCTTGAAACCCGAATAAGATGAAGGAAAACGCATTAGATCAAGGCATAAGGCGTACAAAGTCGGATATAAAAGAGGGGTTGCCCACTTTCTAATATATGGTGTACATCTTGGAGCGCCACGTGTGCTGTACAGATGCACTACGCTTGGCACGCCCCATTTGGTACATATGATTTCATAAATCAGGCAGCAGTTCGGCCATAAATTACAGTTCTACCAAATTTCACATAATGCTTTAGGAATTACCATAGATCAAACAAACCGCAACAATGCTTTTGGATAAATGAATCAATCTCCATGAATCAAATTTTCTTTGGAACAATACAGCTGCATCTAATTAAAAAGTATCAAACAGTTCAATACTTACGAATTCGGACGGAATCCGGTATTCCATTACTGGTATAAATAAAAACGCTTAAAAACAAATAAAAACCGATAAAGCACATACTGATTTAAACATCGGAATGGAAATTACTTGTTTGTCTCCAGGAGGATCTGGAGATGAAACTCTCAATCCTAAAAATAACTCGGAAGGAACGATTCATATATTTTAAATGACATTCCTACAAAGCTCTCAACAGGGTCATAATCACAGTGATACATATTCTACTAGTCCAATAAAGATACAAAAGTATTTTATTAATCACTTCTCTTTAAGAAAATTCAATCTTAGATGGGAAGTCCCATACCAAATGAGAACAGAGTAATAATAGCTAACTACATGGTTTATAATTTCAATTCTAAATATATATATATATATATATATATATATATATATATATATATATATATATATATATATATATATATATATATATATATATATATCAGTCTTGAAAGTGATTAGATAAAATAAATTATAAAAACAAAAATCTCTTTATGAATTAAATAAAAAAAAGTTTTTTTTAACTGAAAGTAAGGAGCTACATTAAAACTTAAAACGAAGAGAAATTACTCCGTATGTGAAAGGGGCTGTTCCCTCCTCAACGCCCCGCTCTTTGCGCTAAAGTTTCACTCTTTCTCTCAAATCTACTTATTAAAACATGGAAGAACTTTAGCGTAAAGAACGGGGCGTTGAGGAGGGAACAGCCCCTTTCATATACGGAGTAATTTCTGTTCGTTTTAAATTTTAATGTCGCTCCTTAGTTTCAGTTAAAATAAAAACTTTTTTTTTTATTTAATTTCTGAACGTTTTTGAGTTAATACATGTTTTGATTTTGGCTCTCCGCACATGAATATTTAGAACGAAATTTGCACTTTCTTTTGGCTAAATGGCCTTTTCTTAGTTTTGATCGGACGATTTTGAGAAAAAAGGAGTGGGGGAGGAGGCTTAGTCACCCTTCAATCTTTTGGTTACTTAAAAAGGCAACTAGAACTTTTAATTTTTACGAACGTTTTTATTAATAAAAAATATACGTAACTTCCGAATTAACTTTCGTAACGAACTTCTATATTCGTATATTTTTATTACATATATGAGGGGATTTGCCCCCTCTTTAATACCTTGCTCTTTACACTAAAGCTTAAATTTTGTCCCAATTCTTTAAGAATGACCTCTGAATCAATCACAAAGGCCGTAGAAGAAATAGTTGAAATAAAAAAAAATACTTTAGCGTGAAGAGCAGGTATTTAGGAGGATATGAACCCCACATATGCGTAATAATTTCCGTTCGTTTTATTTTATTGCTGCTCCTTACTTTCAGTTGAAAAAACTTTTTCATATTTATCTTTTCATTGTTTTTTGTTTCAAGTAATATTAGAAAATCCTTCGACTCCTTCATGGAAATTCTCTTCTCCCATGACAAATTCCTCCATGGAAACATCCTACCACGTAACCCCCTCCCTATCCAAGAAAAATTCCCCTGAAAACGTCAGTACACTTCCCAATAACCATTACTATATGTAAACACTGGTCAAAGTTTGTAACTTGTAGCCCCTCCCCCGGGGAATGTGAGGGAGTAAGTCGGCCCCAAAGACATAGTTATTAGGTTCTTCGGCTATGCTGAACAAAATGGACATCTCAGAATTTTGACCCGTCGACTTTGGGAAAAAATGAGCGTGAAAAAATTCACTTAAAAAGGGGACTAGAACTTCCCATTTCCGTTATAATGAGCCCTCTCGCAGCATTCTATCGACCACTGGGTCGATACGATCACCCCTGAAAAAAACAAAAACAAAACAAACAAATAAACACTCACCCGTGATCGATCTTATGGCAAAAAATACAAAATTCCACATTTTTGTGGATAAGAGCTTGAAAATTCTACAGTAGGGTTCTCTGATACGCTGAATGCGATGGTGTGATTTTCGTTAAGATTCTATGACTTTTGGGGGGGGGGGGTGTTTCCCCCTGTTTTACAAAATAAGGCACAATTTTCTCAGGCTCGTAACTTTTGATAAGTAAGACTAAATTTAGTCTTAATTAGTAATTAAATTAGTAAGTAAACTAAATTTAATTAGTAAGATATGATCGCCCAAGTATTATTTTCGGCCTGTTCAATGATGATTATATAATTGAACTGATGAATGAGAGTTATACTTACGTCCATATTTTGGGTAGTACTAACTTAGACCGTGTCATACGTCATCCGTAACTATCACGGGAGTTGTTGTTAGTGATTCCAATTTTACGACAGATCATTTCCCTTTGTCTTTTAGTGCTCTGATCGGTAATTGTGGCCCTTCTTCTAACCGGCTTCCGAAAAAGCAATCTGTATTTTATGCTAATGATTGGAATAGGGCGTCTCTAAATCTTTTCCAGAATGCGTACAACGATGTCCTCGCGAAAATTCGTATACCGTTTGATTTGTTGATGCAGAGTTCAAGAAAGAATATGTGTTACTTTCGAGTTAGGCTGAACATTTACTGTAGCGAACATACTCATGCCCTGGCTGTCGCAGAAAAATCGGCAGTACCTACTAGGCAAGTAAAAATTGGAACTGAAGAACCCGGCTGGTAAACTTATTATAATTTGCGAAATGCTTGCTTTTCTGCTAAGTTTTTTGGCTTTCAGTTTGGATTGAAGTGGATAAACTACGCGATGAGTGACTTCAAAAACTATATATTTATACTAAACGCCAGTTTGCAAAGCAGCTTTCTGTGCATCAAAGTTCAATTATTTCGTCTTGTTCGGAAGAAGTTCGGTCTCGGCCAAATGAGTTGTGGTCCAGTCTTGTAAAAGATATGTCAAGTCAGATACAGTCTCGTATACCTCTTTCCTCATGGATTGAGCATTATAAAAAATAATTTTCTGCTCCAGATCCACGTCTGCAAAATAGTTACAAAGTGAAACTCCCAGATTTCTTTTTAGCATGCTTCTAGTCCCGAACTGATTAGTACAAAGAGCCTCATTATTTCTGCAATTGGTAAACTGAAGAAAAAAAAGTCTAGAGGATTTGACGGGACATCTGCACAGCATTTTTCGTTGCGTGATAAACTGATTATGGAACACTTAGTACACCTTTACCAAATGATATTTAATCTGGATTTGTCCCTGATTCTTTTTCAATTGGATGTTTGACTCGTATCCCTAAGAAGAATAAACCTCCTTCTGATTGTTTGTCTTTTCGCCCAATAACAGTTACAACTTTACATGTAAAATCTTCGAGAAATTAATAATTGATGAACTGAGAACTAAATGTACAGGTCAGGCCCACTAGTTCGGTTTTCAGTCTCGCCTTGGGTGTGGTCATACCCTTTCTGCTTTGGTATCTGATTTAGTTGATGCAGAAAAACACAGTGAAAGTATTGTTTACCTGCCCATGATGTAAGACACGCATTTGATTCGCTTCTCCACGAGGAGATTATACTTGATTTGAGTTTGGCCAGTGTTGATCCCTGCATCCTAGCCCCACTGGTTACCATGTATGAAAATCTGAAAGTAGAACTTAGGCTCCCTCTTCTAGCTAAAGATAGTCTCTTATATTATTCTGCTTTTTCTCCGCGAGGAAATCCCCTTCTCTCGGTAAAGAGAGGGGTAAGATAAGTGCTACTTCGTCACCGACAGGGGAAGATTCAGGATTTTCCTTAGGGGGGGGGGCACATATTAAGTTGCTTCAATGAACTTACGAACATAGAAATACCCACAATTAAAAGGAAACCTCGACAAGTATGTGTCGCCGTAAATTTAATCTACAATCTAGTGAAGAATTAGGTTCTAATAAATCTTTTGAAATTAAAATGGTATAAAAATATTGATACAAAAATATTAAGTTATAAAAACTACCCCACCATAAAAAAAAACAAAAAGCTGTTCACCATCTATAAGAAAATATGACGTTTAATATTTTCTGTATAATTTTTTGCCTTTGCATTTCCACCACTATAGCGAGTGAGATAAGCTTTTTATTGTAAAAAAGAAAAGGTCTTGAACCATCTTTTGGGGTCATGCACTCTTTGTGACAATTTATATAGGTCAAACCATTTAGTATGTCGCTTAACTTTGTGACATCACTTAGTAACTATGATAGTAATGAAGAGTGGGCAATAAGGATAAAGATACAACTTGAATATTCGTAAAAGATATATTAAATATTAAATACTAGTTCTTTTAGGAATGTAAAAAGAAAAACAGAACGAAGAGATAGATATTGCATAGAAGACATTTGAAACGAGGACTTTAAGTATAGACAATATTGCATTAACTAATCACTGTTTCTTTTTAAAAATAATGTTTTAATAAACAGTGTCAACTTTGACGAAATCTAAAAAAAAAATACTTTTCATAACAACATAGCATATCTTTCCACGTTTTAAAGTTCGATATATTTCGCTTAAATTACAGAATTCACACTTTTATAAGAAAAAGTCTATCTCTCTATTTCCACTCCCGCCATATCTATTTATTACACGGTCGATGTCTACCTCAATATTTCGATGAATGTTTATAATGGCTAGTCCTGTCAGTCTAGAGTTCTGTCAGTTTAAAGCTCTTCGTTAGTATTTTCTTTTCTATTCATCCAAAAATATTCGAATAAAGGCCAAAATCGTCAGAAAAATATGAACTCTAATAAAGATGCATATGGGTATGTGCTTCGAACTAAATATATGAGTCGATACACTCCTTAAAAAACAAATTATTATGTGTTTGTTATTTTTGTATTTGATAGGCATAGATTGGTGATTCTCAGGGTTTCAAGCTGTGGTAGAGTTCTAATTAGTTTTGTTTTAATCTTGAGATTTTCAGATGTTCAATTCAAACGTTAAAATCTCGATATGTCTGTTGAGCACAAAAAATAAAAAATTAAAATTTGATTCAGATTTAGCATTAAGTAAGAGAATTGTCCTGTAAAAATTTTGATTTATAAACAAATAATCGTGGAAATTGAACGGCAAATAACAATTGGATGGCATGTATCAAAGTAAGTTCAAAAATCCTCAGCGGTATATATAACAATTTAGACAATTTTAAGGACAAATATATGCAAGCCCTATACAATACAAAACATAACTATATTTTGTGACTGGTTGGTACTGAAAAGGTGAGAAATTCTGAAGTAATATTGTAGTTGCATTCCGTTTCCATGGTCAACTGAAGTTGTATGAATTTCCACTTTTTATCAACATTTTAATAGTAAACGTTTGAAACAAAAATCGATGCCATCCCACTGATTCAAAATGAGAATTCAGAGACCCATCTATACCAGCTAGATAAAAAAAAACAACCCATAGTTATTTGCCTTCTTTTATAAACAATCTTTCGAAAACTTATTGTTCTTCAATGATTACTCCGACCTTGGAAGGAGAATTTCAACTCATATACCTAGTTTAAAATATATAGATAGATAGATTTATTCACACGAAAAGCCCAATTGGGCCATGATGACATACACAAAACAAGTGAAAAAATACACTAACAAACATAGACTGAAAAGGCATTTAAACTAATTATTTAAGAAAACATCACGATACCTCATACCTACCCGGACGAACTTTCCAATATTATTTTTACTTAAGTAACACCAACTCCTCAAAATTTCCAAAATCCAATCTCTCCCCCGAACCTCCCTACCAAATATCTCCAAGGGCAACTCCATCAACTGCCTACAATCCCCTAAAAATGATGCTAAGACTCATCCATCTCTCCACACATAGGGCAACTGTAAGGACCATCCCTCAATCTATTTCTCCGTAAATATTTCCTACGTTCTCCAAGAAGCATAAAATTCCCCCTTACATACATTACCCATTTCAAATCATCCGGAGCCAATCTCATTTTTAGGTAGATTTCTTCGCCCCAGTTCTCTTTGACCACCGCATATATCCCTAGGGACGGCGAGGAGGCCTTCTCTGCTTGCCAAACCTGAACTTCCTGAGATTCTAGCCTAGAAGCAACTAACCTAGATACAGTCCCTACCATCCCTCCTATCCTCTTTCCCTCGTTCCAGCAATTACCTAGCCCTGCACGGTCTAATATATTCTTCACGTGATTTGGCCACAAATCCTTCCTCCTATCTTGAAGCATAATTAAAAATGTTTGTTTAACTAGCCTAATATCTTCTATCGATGACACCCTTTCCCAATATTTAACCATACTAATTAACCTACTCTGTCTCATACACCTTATTCCTATATCCCCTCTTAGTGCTAACCCATTAAACTTATTATCAAGGCCTAACATACGCTTAAAAAAAACCTAAACTGAATTCTTTCTAAATTCAACCCCTTATTAAACCCTTAAAGCTCCGCCCCATAATGCAAAGCTGGTCTAACCTCAGCATTAAAAAGATACTTTAGCAGCCCTACATCCCTAATTTCCTTGATACTACTTTTACTTAACAATCCTAGTAGTCTATTTCCCTTACTTTATACTATCTTGAGATGTTTCTTCCATTTCCCATCTGACGAAAGCCGACAACCAAGTACTGAAATTCGTCTACATAGTCTAGTGTCCTACCTTCATACGTAAACGAACTTTAATAAAAGTTCTAAAGAGTTTGGCCTTTATTTTAATGTTTTAGGATGAACAAAGGAGGTGGTAAGTTATACAATGCAGAGCTTTAATTAGATAAAATAGGCAGTAAAGTGGCCAAAATCCAAAACTTAAATTAATAGTTTTTGGACTCCTCAAACATTTTCTTTCTATTATACAAATCCCCTAAAGCACAACAATGTTGTAAAAAACACCCTGCTTTGCAAAAAGGCAAACCCAAAAAAACAAAAGAGACAGCCAAAAAAAAGTAACTATATCAATTTCTTCACTTCAGTGCCACTCGAAAATAAATTTTTGACAGTAAAAAGAAGTAAATATTTTGCTTTTCAGCTCCGTTGTGACAGCACAATCCAAAAATATCATTTCGATAGCCTAAAGAAGTTAGGATTTTAAATTTCCCCTCCTTGTTATTACGAAATGAATATTTTTGCCTCTCAGTTGACTTTTGTGGTAATACGGATATATTCCCTTGATAAACCTAAATTTAATTAAATGCTTTTTGGCCGTAAGCGACATTAGTAAAATCTAACAGAGACGGCACAAAGTGACTAAAACCCTGTTTCAAACTTGTTTGCAAAAGGAAAAAGTTGTAATAATTAAAAACTTATTAAAGACCCAACTATTAAAAACCCATTACAAAAAAATAACTTTCGTTCCAACCCAAACCAGAGCAAGTGGCCCCAACCACAAATACCCACCACGTCAGGGGGGCACCCCCCCTGGATCCGCCACTGAACAAATCATAATGGTTTTCTGAATAAAGTACTATAAGGGGGAAGGGAGAGGTAAAACGTTTTTGGAGCATTGTTGAGGTAATTATAGAACGATGATTACAACTGAGTAAGGTTAATTGAGACGATGAAGACAAATAAAAGACATTAATTAAGAAGACAATAACGGTAAGGACACAAACGAGGCCAAAAACAACATCTCAATGAAGACAACTGAGACAAGAGACTAACTCAAAGAAACGATGCTGATTTGAGTCAGCACTGACTTGGATAATAGCGTCACCAATTGTGATGTTCAAGTCGAGGACAATAGTTATGATGATGATATTTAAGACGTTAATGTGGTCGTTTTTATCTTAATTGACCCTCCGCTCAAGAATTTTTAAAATATCTTTTCTCAATTTCGGAAGCACCTCAAGATTTAAGAAAAAATATTTAGGCCCCTGTTAATTAGCCATAAATGAGGTATAATGGTATACAAAAATCTTCAATATAATTTATCCACCCTATTCAAAATTAGAACAAACGTTATTAACTTCGATTTTAATTAACTATTGTTCAAACACAGATCGCCAAGGTTGTTGCCACTTTTTGAGATAAAGATTCTTAAGTTCGGTATATCCTATTCTTCTATCATCTTTCTTGCTTTTAAATTCGGGGATTTGTTTATCAACGTTGACATATTCTTGTTTGAACACCAATCGACCATCTTCAAGCAAAGTGGCACCATCTATGTTCGATTCAGAAGGCATACCCTAAAATTATTAATCCTTAGAATACAGCAGTGTACAGGCTGTTCACTCAGACGTCAAGGAACAGACAAGCTCCTTAAGGAACGAAAATAAATTTCATCTTACAAAAGAAAAACACAAAATAAAAATAAGGTTGTTCATTTTTGCATTGATACAGAAAAAAAGTTAAAATTTTTACATTTTAAGGTTGATAAAGGTAAGACGTGCATATTCCCATGAAGACGTGCTTGGAGCCAGTGGTTGAACTCTTAACGGATGAGGGGTTTAAAATGAAAATTAAGAATACAAAACGGATTGAGCTTTCATTCACACGAAAAAAAGGAAAAAAATTAACATCACCCTTTTTAATATCTTCCAAAATACCATATATTCAAAAAGTCCTGTTTTTATTTCTTATTTGTAAGTTTTTTACGGTTCAAAAACATCAAGAGAATGATAAAAAGAAAATTCTAAAATATTTATTAATGAGTATTTAAAATATATGTCAAAGCAGATCTGCTAAAAAAAATATCTCGCAAAAAAAAGAAGACAAAAAGATTAAAAGCGCCTGAGAAGAAGCAATAAGTAAGATAAAACGAATCATTCGAGGGGGTTGTTTTTATTATATACTTTGATTGGTTACTGCTTGAACAGTTACCTTTCATGTACATTTTAGGGGAGGGGTGTGTAGACCTATAGCCATTCCTCGAGATAGAATAGCTTCAAAATGTCAAATTTAAACTCCCTTGAAATGATACATACTTGGAACGATACACGGAAAATACAGTTAGTTTGCCAGATTTTTTTCTTCATTTTTTAAATACCCTTTTAAAAAAAAGCATAAAACTATAGAGGAACTTTTCCTGCTATTTATCTTGATATTACTAAGTAACTAAAAATAAAAAATTAAATATATTTAGACACTAATGTCTAACTCACTTGCCTAACTGAGACAACATCTACTTCGAATGATCGAAACTCGCTACTGGAGCAAATTAATTTTAGTTAAGTTCTTTCCTTGCAGCACTAAGGACAGTGAGAGTACAATATGATTTGCATATTAGCAGAAATCGGGAGATCGGTATTTAATTAAAAAAAAAACCTCCATACACAGGTAGTAGGCGCCAAATATAAAAGATGCTAATTTTTCGATAAATGTTTGTATTAACGCGAGTATTCAGATAGCTAAGAAACAAACTTGCCCCAAGAATCAGAATTTCATCCTTAATCCAAATATGATTCGTTTCCGTAGCAAATTCAATTTTAAATTAACCTAAATATATATCCCATACAGCTCACTGATAATCTAATTTGTCACCGTCGATTGAATTTGCAGGTAAACCAGTTTTGACAAGACTTATCCTAACGCAGGTATATAAGCCGTATTTAAAATAAGAGAAAAAAGTATCATGTTTGCAGAACCGTAAAGGGCTTAAGACTTAATTATTGATGGGAACAAATGTCATGTTTGGATTCAGGAGGAAATTCTGATTCTATGGGTAAGTCTATTTCTTATCTATCTGAATACTCCGTTAATAACCCATAACAATATTACACCTTATGGGCTGATGCACAAATTTTTAAGAGGAGATTCTACCTTGTCTGAATTCGTGTATAAGAAGAATAGAACGGTCCATGCGCTCACTTCCTTACGAGTGTATACTCCCTACCTCCTCCCACGGCAGTGATTCCTAAGAAAGCGTTGATGTCGAAGCAATACATTAATTCACTTACCATTTTATATTCAAAACCTTTACGCAACAAAAAGAGAGCTGTCTCCCCCTTCATCAGCCGTTTTAATACTGAATATATTACTTCAAATGAACGGTGATCAGGAGCTTAATTGCCCTTCTCTTATCCTTCCTTATGATTTATATTTTTTTATATTTTTTTTAGTACCCCCCTACCAGTGTCTTCCCAGAAAATGATGTACTGTAACGATACGAACGACCCCTTTTGATACACAAATTGCTTTCGAAACGTCACTTTCTAGAGTTCAGTTACTATTAATAATATTCCCTCTTTCTTTGCCATTCATCATTATGCACGATTTGAACGTAATTCTGTTTTTGTTATAAATTTATCAAAATATAATTTTCATAAATGAATCTAATTTTAAAAAAGAACTTCAAACATCTTGGCACATTGTCCTTCTCTTAACCCTCCTTATGATTTATTCGAGGAACCTCAATCAAAACTTGAAAACACATGCCTTAAGATTTAAACTTTTTTAGTACCCCCCCTCCCTGCGTCTTCCCAGAAAATGATGTACTGTAACGATCTCTTTTGATGAACAAATTGCTTTCGAAACGTCATTTTTAGAGTTTGGTTACTATTAATAACATTCACTCTTTCTTTGCCATTCATCACTATGCACGATTCGAACGAAATTCCGCTTTTGTTATAAATTAACCAAAACTTAATTTTCATCAATTAATCTAATTTAAAAAAAGGAACTTTAAACATCTTAGTACATTAAATTTAGTCACACATTAACATTTAATACGTTCATTTGTACAGTACTTTAAGCAACTTTCATTATATAATGATATTACTGAGAAGATGATAGGCACTTCCATGGAAAACTTATTAGCAGAACTTAATTCAGTGGTCTAAAATGTCACTTGCAACCTAAAACTAGTACATAGCTATATTAGTGAAATTTCTTACCTGGGGGAGAGTTACTGGGTGAATTTCAATTAGGTGCTTGATTTTCCAAAGTTCTCGATTCATCTGGTGAGTGTTTCTTGTTACTATAACATCATTAATCTAAAAATTCGAAACACTAATAAGAGAGAAAACACTAGTCAGAAATAACCTATTATATGCCTTCAGCAGAGAAGCGGACATCCACATTTACTAACAGTAGGGAGGAGCCCCTGAGTACCGTTAAGTTAAAGCATTTCGACAGCAAAGCTAATACAAATTATTCTAGTCTCACAGGGAACGATCACAGGTGACACTCCTTGAGGTAGTTATGGCATATTAAAGAGCAAAGCATTGTCCTAAATTTTGGTAAATATACAGTCCTTCTGGTTATTTTTTGTCTTGGAGAGCTATTTAACCTTTTCCTGGCTATGTTAATTATTGTGGGTTGCTTTGCCCATTGCATAATACTTTTGGACATGAATTAAATAATATGAAAATTGAGACGTGGAAAGTAACGACACTGAAAGACAACTATCCCACTGACATTTTTAATGCCGAATTTAGTCATTATGAACTTGACTTGTTATGGGTTTCAGAGATCAATCTCCCCCGGCTGGGATACCAAAAAAAAACAGGTAATAATAATTAATACATTTATACAGTTAGGAAGAATGTATAAATATGGTATTTTTACCTGACGACTGTAATACCTAAGAGGGTACACATAAGGTAGTAGGTATCCAAGCTTAGGCAACTTTGACGAAGGACAGAACAAAAACGACGGTAATAAATTCCTAAAATTTGACAAGTACAATAATCTATTTACAGCCAAAGCGGTATTTATCATAAAATGGCCATTAAGTTAATATGGTACTCACATGATGGCGAGACACATAACCTTATTGATTAGATTATAGTAAAGTGAAGACGGCTAGGATCGAAGCACGACATGGGGGTTTATACGAGTGCTATTACTGGAATTAAAAGCAAAGATCACTATCTAGTAGTATCTAAAGTTCATACAAAGAAGAAATTTAGGAAGGGTAAACTACCTTCTACGTAGTTATGAAGTTGACAAACATCAGAATGTGAATTTGAGATGAATTTTGCAAGGATAGTTAGACAAGAAATTCGAAAGTTTTAAAATATAAAAGTGCCCAATATGAAACGATTTATAGGGGCTAACTTTCCGAAACTTTAGATCCATCCCCGGGAACCCACAAACCATCTTAATATCTCCTCGTTCCACCTTCACAAGCCCAATAAGAATTAATTTTAAAACAAGCTTTATACACCCTCCTTCCTTCTCTCTTTTGCATTAGAGCGTAAGTGTCACAACCTTCACTTCCAAAACTGTTTTCAATTGCGGCTCCTTCACATCAGCAATCAAATTTTCCTTTCAACATAGGCCCTCGCCTCGATGGTGACAATAATGTCATTTTAGACAATCAGAGGAAAACATGTTTTTATTCTATTTTGGAGTGATAACGTCAAGGAATAGATGGAATAGAGAGTATACGTGACTTTCTTCACTCCAAGTGAGTGTACCTTACGGCTTTTTCCCTTCACTGAAAATCTTCTTATTGGCTGATGCTAAAAGTCTTTTGTTCTCATTGGTAGAAATAAAAACCCAAATTGAGCCTAAGAAAGCAATGGTGACTTGTATCGGAAAACCTATAGCATGAAAACTTCTGACTTTGTATATTTCAAAGTTGAGACCAGAAGCGTCACTAGCAAAAATCTAAGAAGAAGGGAGGTCGCTTTTAATATAATAATAATAATATTTATTTGTAACCCACATACATCAAAAAGATAAATAGTGGAGTAAAGACTTGAAGAAAAACGAAAAAAAAAAAAAAAAAAAAAAAAAAAAAAAAAAAAAAAAATGTGATACAAAAAAAAAACGAGAGTCGACAATAGACATTAATCATACAAACGGATCAGACCGTGGTGAGGCGACAAACGCCGATACGCCGTTTCTGAGAGCTTTTTGTGTAGATCAGTCAGCTTCTCAGTAATGTTCGGAAGATGGAACTTTTTGATTATCTTTCGATTCCTATACCACAGAGGAAAATAGAGAAGAAATTTGCAGAAACGGAAATAAGAGGATCGAATATCGCTAATATCTTTTTTCTTAAATATAGGGTAAAGCCCAGAAAGGTAAAGAACAGAATGATCGGAAAAAGTAGAATAAAGCTTACCAAGGGCAATACGATTGTATTTCCCTCGATTGGCAACAATTTTAGAGTAACCAATCTGGATTTTCACTCTAGCATCCCAGACAGCACGCTCCCGAAGAGTTTTAAGATTTTTTGTAAGTGTAATACCCAACCACCGGATCGAATCTACATGAGGGATAGACAAATTTTGAAAAATTAGAGGCCTAGGAGAAGAGGGAACATTGAAAGAAAGATACTCACATTTATCAACATTAAGCGAAAGACCGATTTTAGTAAAAGAAGAAGAAACTTTATGAACCATCTGCGATAGACTGAGTTTAGACCGGCTAATTAGAAGAATGTCATCAGCATAAGCAAGGTAAGAAATATCACTCAAACCAACAAAACACATAGAATAAATATTCTCAAGAATACCAGAGATACAAAATTTGAAAATACTAGGAGATAACACTCCACCCTGCCGTACGCCCCGACGAACAAGAACATTAGAAAATGAAAGGGCACCATTAGTTTTAATTCGAAGATAAGAATTACTATACCAAAACTTTAGAAGAAAAATAACTGAAAGGTTAATACCGTGACTATAAAGAGAGTAAAGAGCCTGACTATGAACAACACTATCGAAAGCCTTAGAAAGATCAAGAGCACAAATATGAAGACCATACCCTTTAGCCGAAGCATCTTTAAGAAGGAAAGCAAGAGCACGGTGAGCGTGCTGGCACCCGATGCCAGACTGAAAACCAAACTGATTCTCCCCGAAATTAGCATTCATACTTATGAAAGGAAGTAGGATGTATTCAAGGATTTTACTAAAATTACAAGCAACCGTGATAGGCCTGTAAGAAGAACAATCCAAAGGAGTCTTACCTCCTTTAAGTACAGAAGTGACAGTTCCACACAAAAAGCTGTCAGGAACGAGGGAACAACAAAGGCACATTTGGAAAAACAACTGTAAATGGAAAAACAAAGACGGGCAATTTATTTTTAGATGATAAGCACTGATACCGTCAATATCAAGAGAACTTGATTTCAATTTCTTAACAGATGCAATTACAGCGTCAACTGAAACGGGAATAACTTGTGCCTGAGTCAGGGAAGGCGGGAGAACCGAATCAAGCAGTTTCGAATAAAGCGCGTGCACTGCATAATTCACTTTGGAAAATATAACTGAATAGTGGTCAGACCATCCGGAAGGCGTAATGGGGCAATTAGGATTTGCCGAGTTATTTAATTTAGCTGAATTAATCACTTTGTCCCATTCTTTCTTATTGGTAGGACAGTCTAACCCTTTGTAACGGCTCGATCGCAGACATTTCTTAAACTCACGCTTAGTTTTTTGTTTTATTTCAAACACATTCCCAGCTAATGGTCGACCGTTAGCAACCCATATACGCAGCCACAATTTGGCTTTATTTTTCACACTTTTCAGCTCAGGGTCACACGACCAGATTGGTTTCCTTGTACTTTTCCTCACTCGCTCCTGAGGGACAGCAACCTCCTCAGCGCGTTTTAAACACCACACGATTTGGTTGTAATAATGATTCAGATCATAATTACTTTTAGTAGGACTAACACTCAGCTGGAGTAGATGAAAAGGTACACGTAAAGAACCAAGGAGAATGGCCAGGGTTGAAATATATAATGGCATATTAACATTTTTCCAATTACTCCGCACAAACCATTTAGAGGCAGGAGCACAAGCCTGGTCAGTACTATCTTTTCTAATCGAAAAACATAGCGATAAAGGAAGGTGATCAATATCTTGCTCATCTTCGTGGACATGCACTGTTGAAGATGTAATGAACGGGGAACAAATCACGTGATCAATATCCGATAAGCTGCCGGAATTATGCACATACGAGAAAGGTAGATCCTTCGCAATTATTCTGTAATCAGGGAGACAATCAAGTAGGTTCACAGTACGAGCAGAATCACGTTTTACATCAGTGTTCATATCTCCAATAATAATAAATTCGTACCCATTTTTGCTTATACTTTGAAGGAGAGTTTTCAAACTAGAGCATGCTTTGGAGAATTTATTAAGCGATGTCATATTCTTCCCATCGTGAGGCAGGTAAGTGTTTATTAATACGGTTTTACCAAGTCTTATAGCCAATAAATGTTCATCAGAGAAATAGCATGACGGAGACAGAAAACTGAGCTTTTGTTTTATAATACATGCTAAACCCCCTGAAGGCCTTCCAAAAGTAGATTTAGCATTTGTTGTGAAAACAAAGTGGGCGGAACTGCGACGCAGGAAATTAACACTCGTTGCGGTCAAAAGATGTTCCTGAAAGCATACAATGTCAAACTTACTGTACAGTTCATCAATGGTCAGGTCCTTGTTTTTCGTCCCATTAATATTGAAGGACACGAGTGATACTGATTCAGACATTAGTTTGTTTTTGGTAACTTGCGACTGACAATTGCTTTCAATTTAGGGCAAGTGAGGCTAAACGAAACATGATCACCTCCACAGTTTGCGCACTTAGGTGACAAATTGCAAGGCGAGTCTCTATCTGAAACATGAGGACCGGCACATCGCGCACATTTTGGTGTAACACTGGGACAAGACGACTGGAGATGGTCAGGGGATCGGCAATTGTTACAGCACCGGGGAATCGCTTTGAACTCATAAACACTTAGGATTTCGTATCCTACTTTGAGACCATATCTAAATGCTTCGACTCTTGATGTTGCATCGGAGAATTCAAGTTTTACTGCAAGCGATTTCCCTAGCCTAGAGGCACCAGAAACACCAGGGCACGATATCAGGTGGGACAGTTCAAAATCAGGCGGGATTCCCTTCAGGAGTCCGTAAAACTTCTTGGTTAGAACTTTCGCAGAAGAGCCAGTAAACGCACCAGTCACCGATAAGCGGAAATCTTCAGCAACTGACTTATCTATATTGATAAACAGTTTGTCACGAACGGGACGAATGCTAGTGATTGATTCGTGTCCATCAATCTGATCTATCAGATCTTTTCGTTTTATTGGGTCCGAAAGGGTAGATGGAAGGTTCGACACAACAATAGTAGCATGCGAGTCGGGAATTGCAGGTTTCGGCAGTTGCGGGTAATTCAGTTCATAAGCATCCAGCTTGGTGGCAACAACCTTGAGTAGTTGTTCCACACGATTCACCTTTGTTGACAGCCTAGAATACGCGACTGCGGGCAAAACCGGGACCTCGGTTGGAGACTTGATCACATAAATCGGAGTTGATACCTCCTCAGAGTCCAGTTTCTTAATAAAATCAAGAATATCTTTCACATTATTCGCAGAAGCTTTCGCACCGATGCGCCGGGGGCAATTATCATTAGGCGCAACCTTCGCCCAAAATTCGCTTTTCGCATCAGCAATAACACCGCATTCAAAAAAGTCTATTGCGTGCTGAATAATAGTAGCGTCTTCAATACCTTCTTCCCAGTTGTTTTGCAAAAAGTTCATTACCGGGCAATGCACATACTCGCTGTTATCCATTATGTTATATATATGGCTATCCCCTGAATTCTGGCCTTGTGTAAACATTCCTTGGAATGAACTGAACAAATTCAAAGCTATACTTTTCACAGGTCACGCCAATATAGATACAATTTTGTGCCACTATAATCCTTATTATTGCCAAACTGGCATACCGCTCTTTAATTTTATATGAAAATGTCTTAATTTAATAAGGCCGAAAGTTCAATTTATGCAGCGGACAAAAAATTCAATTAATCCAAGTTATTCAGTGACGTCAGATATTCCACTTGGTTATAGATACTGAACGAATATATTTAATAATTTATAAGACGTAAAAATGTTCTTACTATTTCGTAACTACTGAAACAATTCAGTGTCTAATTAAATCAGAATAAAAGTCCTTTACCAATAACTGGTTTGAAACTGAGATAAATCCTTTATAAAAGAATAGATAGATCTTAACTGTTCAACGACTGAATCAATTTTACCTACTGGCAAGTCAGTTTCATCGAACAGCACCGATAATTATTCAAAAATTGGTATAATTCCAGTAATTTCGATGACCTACATTTTCTTACAAACTTGCAAAGTCCACAAAAGAAGGGGGGAGAGTGTATCAGTCTCTTTGTGGAGCAAGATGCATATACCGAAACACTAATTCGAGGAAATTATACTTGAAAATTCCAGAAAATTCAATTGACTGGACAGCAAATGAGCTTGCAATAAAGGCATTTAATCTTAACTCAGGGTTTTTGATACGGTATTTTACGTCTCTTTCACCATAAATTTGAAAAACTTCCGTGCTGCTGAACACATACAATTGAATATACGATTCTTAAGCCTTCTCGTAACCTAGATATACAGCTCTTCATGCGAGCAGGAAAGGTCAAGGAAGTTTCTGAACAGCAAGGTTGAGAAACATTCTATTGATTCTTTATGAAACTGAAGTTAAAATAAACAAAATAAGACATTCACGTTATAAACCCATAATTATTGGAGACCAACATCTTTTTGTTTTCTATTATCGTTTTATAAAACTTGCAGTCGGGTCTATTTTGCATCATGAGGGCCGTTTCCTCTACTAGATTCTCCAATATAATGGCAATTTTTACTTTATACACCTCTGGGCGTTGCTGTTATCAACGAGAGAGACTATATCATGGGATCTTCGGAGGTTCGCCCTCGCTTCTTTTTTCCCGCTGACAGACAAAACCTGGACGAGATGGTTAGGGTACACGGCATTTTTTTGCGTCGCCTCCTGACTCACAAAGTAAGAAATTCTGGTTTCATTTTTACCAAGCTTGGCAAATCAGGATCTAACAACCTTTCTTGATCAGCCTTTCTCGCAGCTTTTGCGTGATAAGCGATTACTGAAGCTTATATTTCCCGCATCATACCCAGAGAGAATGGATTGACATTTTCCTTTGCCCAGCGCTACTCACTGACAACGCAAACTCCTTGAACGAGAAGATTAACTAAGCTCATTTTCACTTCTTAGGCCAATGTTGACGTTGAGGAATCTCCGCGCTAACTGTAGGTGTCTTCAATAGCATCAACTGGGACGATTTGGACAGAAGAAAAAGTAATAATATATAATAAGAGAGACTGATCTTCTTGGACGTCACTCGTTAATGTTGATGCTACAACACTGAAGCTGTTTGGATTGTTTCATAAAGCATGATTGCACACTCGCACAAAGCTCATATTGTTCATTTCACCGAGATTGTCTGTTAGTCCAGAGATGTCTGTATATCTGAAATAAGATTGTTGTTAATAGAAGGAAGTATAAGGAATCTTAATCTTAAGGTCAACTCTCACTCTCTGGGATCATTTAATTCTTTTTACTTTTTCCCTCCTTAAGAAAAAAAAGTGTTAAAACTCCAATTTTAGATTTTGTAAATTTTTGTTGTTTCTTCCGCCTTGGAGAAAAAACTGGGTTCTTATCAGAAAACTTCTTGTTCCTGATGTTTAAGTAAGACTCGATATACTGCACAATAAGCTCTCAAACACAGCTTGCGGGCGCATGTCTTCTTTTTGTTGTTTCTTCCGCCTTGGAGAAAAAACTGGGTTCTTATCAGAAAACTTCTTGTTCCTGATGTTTAAGTAAGACTCGATATACTGCACAATAAGCTCTCAAACACAGCTTGCGGGCGCATGTCTCCGCATCACGGCCTTATTAGGTTCTTTCAGTTGTGAGTCCCCCTCCCCATTTTTTGTCTGTTTTTCCTCCTTTTTCGTATGCGTTACTCCAAATGTTATACTATTGTACAGTGGCACTCATTATATGCCAGTTATGGCAAAGTATTCTAAAAAAAAAACTTTCACAATTTTAAATGGACAACCTTATCTTTAGGATATCTTTGTTAAGGATTTTAATTTGGAAATGTTTTATGCATATTAAATACCACTGTATATTATCCAGAAAGGGAAGGGATCTGGGGATCGATCTTAAAGAGACGCAGCGTCCACGATCCTGCGATTGACCATGCCTATCTTAAGGAATACGCTACAATTCAATAGAATCTAAAAAAGCAAAAAGTTTTAAAAGGGTATTTAAAACGTAGGATTCCATATTCGTTAGTTATCAACCAGCTATTACCTTTCGTAGTCCAAGATTATCCATCACTTCTTTATGAAACCATGGGACGTAGCAACTCCTCGTTTTCCTTTTAACCATAAGCAATTTAGATGGCTGAATAGGTGTGTCTTCCTTCTCATTGGCCCTGCAGAAGAGTTACATAAATAAATACACTACAAAAAATACGATTGTTATACAATTGGAAACTTACCAGCGACACATACAGCATTGCAATGTTACATAAATAAATACACTACATAAACTACGATTGTTATACAATTGGAAACTTACCAGCAACACATACAGCATTGCAATGCTCAGCTGAAATTGAGCGATATATGGAAAATCATAATATAATTTTTTAAAATCATAATATAATTTTTTTAAATCATAATATAATTTTGGCTTTCGCAAAAACCACTCAACGGTTCATTCTGTGCAACATTTGATAAATACTGTGAATAATGCTCTTGAAAAGGGACTATATGTTTTATCTATTTTTATTGATTTTAAACAAGCTTGTGATACAGTGGTTTTTAGTAGACTTTTAAATAGGTTGAGCGGTCTTGGAATTCGTGGAACATGTCTTAAATGGTTTGAATCTTACCTAAGAGGAAGAAAATTGAGTGTGTGCATAGAGCATAAAAAGTCGAGTATTGTTGTCATAACATGCGGTGTGCCACAAGGTTCGATCTTAGGTCCCTTGCTGTATTTGATTTATGTTGATTCTATGAGATTTTGTGTAGTAGGGCTTCTGACATCATTTGCGGATGACACTGCCATTTTAGTTATTGGTAAGACAGTACAGGAATTAAGACAGTACCGAGGTCTACACTCATTCGTGTCCGAGAGCTTACTTGCAGTGAATGCAAAAAAAAGACTAACTGAATGTTATTCAAAAGAACTGGAACACACAGAGAGTTGCCGCAGCCAATCACATTTAATGGAGTGAAAATTGACCGAATAGAAGAAACACGTTATCTGGGATTTGTTATTGATTTAAATTTGTCATGGAAAAAGCATAGTGATATTGTGTCTTCTAAACTCTCAAGAGGTGTTGGAATACTGCGTCGCGTTAAAAACGTTTTTCCAACCAGTGTAATTATTATGCTGTATCATTCTTTAATAACTCCATACATATATTACTGTTGTTCACTTTGGGCTAGCAATTTTTACGGTAATTTCAAAAAAGTACAGATACAACAAAACAAGGTTTTACGAGCTATAGGTAAGTATGAAAGAGGCATTGTTAGTACTGAATCTATTTTTCGAAAGTTTGGTATTTTAAACGTAGGACAGATTAGAGATTACCAGATTGAAACGTTTGTATATCAGCGTTTGAATAATATTGGCCCGAATGAGGGGGCTAAGTTTATTAGCCCCCTCATTCCAGATATGTCCAAAGAGTACAATATCTAAGTCAGCAACTTAAACAATGTTTTTTTTTTTGCAAATAATACAACGCAATGTATTCGATATTTTGCTGAAAATACCCTCTCTCAGGGTCAGTAAAAGAATACGCTTCTACATATTTTTACCATTTAAAATCAAGGTCGAACATTTTTCTGATGTTAAGTACATACTGGCTGTAGAAAAGGAGAGAATAATGCGTTTGCAGGGTTTCTACTCCACCGTAATTGCCCTCCTTTGAGAGGACAATTGAGAGGACAGAGGACAAAGCGCTCCGAATTCTGCGAGAAGAGGCTGCCAAAGTAGGACTGCATATAAACTGGAACAAAACTAAAATTATGGCCATATACCCGTCTTCTCCCACTGTTAACTCACCAGTTAGCTTGGATAGCACCACTAGCATCGAGGTTGTTAAAGACTTCACCTACCTGGGCTCCGTAATTTCTTCAAATGGCTCACTTCTCCCCGAGCTGCAGGCAAGATTATCTAAAGCGTCTTCTGTCATGGGTAGAATAAATCGTCACCTCTGGCGAAAACCAAATATCAGTCGCACAACGAAACTGCTGATCTTCAACGCTCTTGTCGGTTCTGTGATGCTTTACGGAGCTGAGACATGGCAAGCATCAGCTGCAACCCTCAAGAAAATAGACGTATTTCATGCAAAGAGGTTGAGGAGGATTGAGGGCCTACGATGGTCTGACTTCGTCAGCGATGAAAAGCTTCTGCAGCTCACAAGGTAGTCTTGGTTTTCGACTCAAGCAGCCGAGCAAACCTTACGATGGTTCGGGCATCTGCTTCGAATGCCACCACATCTACCCGCAAAGATGATCTATGACTTCGACCCTATAAAAGTTGGTTGGAAGCGACCTCGAGGCCGACCGAAGAAACGTTGGTCCGACAGCCTGTCCGAGTTCTTGGCGATGGCAAACATCAGACAGGGCGAAGAGCAAATACTCGCCATGGACCGAAGTGGGTGGAGGAGGCAGACGTCACTCTCTACGCCGAGCAGTGCCCGACAGGAGACTTAAGTAAGTCAAGTAAGTCAAGAAGGTGTTTTCTGACTTATTTAAAAGGAATACATTTTATCAAGGATATGATAGAAGAAATGCGGAAGTGTTGGCAAGCCAAGAGCAAAATACTGCACGTTCAGGTTTTACAATAAAGCATATGGTTCCTACCGTTTGGAATTCGATTCCTGGGGGGATTCAAAGTGCGGTAAGTCTGCCCCAATTCAAGACACGCCTGAAGAAACACTTCTTGACAGACCAGCGTTGAAAAAAAGGTTTTTTTTTATAGTAATTGAAAGTTGTAAAACAACAGCATCTTTTTTTTTTTTTTTTTTTTTTTTAAGTAGTATAGATGAAGTTGATTTGGAGTAAGAAATCACTTTGACTGCTTTTACAAGCCCATTTGGGCTTTCCTGCAGTCGAAGATAGTGTGTGATTTATAGTAATTTTGTTTAATAAATTATTTGTGAACTTGAAAAAAAGTTGAATCGAATGTAAAGCATGAAAAGCTGTGATTACAAAATAAGAGTCACTAGTTAGGATTGTTATTTTCTCTGATTTTTCTCTTGTTATTTTCTCTGGTGTTTTCTCGAGTTTTCAATCCCATCAATCTCCCACTCTTTCTAGATAAGTAGAGTCAATACATTGTATATCAATTCAAGTCAGCAAGCAGTTAACGATGGCCATAGAACTGGATGTTCTCAGATTCTACCCTTAACAGGGGAAGGAGGGGGGTTGATCAGAACATAACGTTGCTGCTGCTAAAGCAAATGGCCTTAACAGCCCTACAAAAAGCAAAGCATAAAAAAGAGCATCTTAACACCAGTCTTTTTATGATTTTTTTCAAGGGAAGTTTATTAGCCCCCTCATTCCAGATATGTCCAAAGAGTACAATATCTAAGTCAGCAACTTAAACAATGTTTTTTTTTTTTTTTCTTTGCAAATAATACAACGCAATGTATTCGATATTTTGCTGAAAATACCCTCTCTCAGGGTCAGTAAAAGAATACGTTTCTACATATTTTTACCATTTAAAATCAAGGTCGAACATTTTTCTGATGTCAAGTATATACAGGCTATAGAAAAGGAGAGAATAATGCATTTGCAGGGTTTCCATTCCACCGTTATTGCGCTCCTTTGAAAAGAAGAGAATCAGAAACTTGGAAATAATAAATAAAACTTATTCAACGACAAAATTAGTTTGGACCACGAGGAATGAACTAAACCAGCGCAAACCAAGCCATATCACCCTAAGGCCAAATCTTGGATCCCAATAAAACTAGATGGGATGTAATCAATGTCCATGTTTTGCCTTTTGGTTTTCAAGAAACGGCCCAACCTCTTTGAGGTGAAGGGGGAGGTAATAAAATTATTGTCATCAGGATATCTAGAGAAAGGGCCAGTTGGATATCAACCAAACTCGATAGGATGAAAGAGCTGAAAGGATGAAAGAATGTTTTAATTACTCTTTTTTTGTAGTCAGGACCCGATTTAACCTAAGGGAAAGGGGGAGGGGACTCTTTTTTCATTACGGTATTTACCACAAAAGGTGGTCAGGTCTCAAAGAAACTTAGTATGATGTAATAGCGAATGCCTTGTTATGCGTTTAGGTTGTCTGGATGCTATCAGACCTCTACAAGAGGGAAAGGAAGGGGGATTCCTAAATTACTGTCACCAAGAGATTAACCAGAAAATAGTCAGACTTGACCAAAGTCGGTGGAAAGTAAGAGATAATTTCCACATTATATCATTTTGGAACCTGAACTAGTGGCAGCTAAAATAAGTGGGGATCCCGAGCTGTAGAATTTCGAGGCCTTCAAACTCAGTTTAAAATAGAAGTTTTCAGAATGACTCAAAAGCTTTTTTCAAAAAATGAACATCCATGCTAAATATCAAGCCGACATGCTTTAAAAAAAAAATAGTTAAATAAACTAAACTATTTGCTTAATAAGCAAAAAAAAACTTTGCGAATATCTGTTTTGTTTTATGTATTGCAAAATCACAAATTACTCATGGCCGTGCAAATGCAGTTTAAATTTTCTGCTCGTTGCATAAAACGGCGAAGTTGTTTATTCTTTTATCTTAAATCTCATTCCTCAAGTAGTTTTTTTTTCTATCTTTAAAACATATTTTCTTGATTCTTTATCTTTTTATTTGAATTAACAATTTCACCTTATCAAGATTTAATTTAGAGACCCCCCCCCACAAGAAAAAATCGAAGAAATAAAGATTAACAAGAGCTAAGAGCTCATATGGCGCTTGTGACGAGGTCAGAAGAGCCAAGAGCACATATGGCATTAGCTCTAGCAGAATTCTAAGAATCAATAGATCGATTTAAAAGGAAAATCAGAGGCTTAATACCGGTCAGGATTTAAAATAAGCGCTCTGAGACACGAGGTCCTTCTAAATATCAAAACTCATTAAGATCCGATCACCCATTCCTACGTTAAAAATACCTCATTTTTTCTAATTTTTCCTCTCCCTTCAGTCCCCCAGATGGTCGAATCGGGGAAAACGATTTTATCAGTCAATTTGTGTAGGTCCCTGACAGGCCTACCAATTTTTATCGTCCTATCACGTCCAGAAGCACTGAAATCGCCAAAGCACTGCCCCCCTTACTCCCCAAAGAGAGCGGATCCAGTCTGGTTACGTCAATCATGTATCTACGACATTTGCTTATTCTACCCACCAGGTTTCATCCCGATCTCTCCACTCTAACCGTTTTCAAGTATTTCCTGTTTCCCCATACAACTCCCCCAATATCACCGGATGCAGCCGGGATTTAAACTAAGAGCTCTGAGACAGGAGGTCCTTCTAAATATCAAATTTCATTAATATCCGATCACCCATTCGTAAGTTAAAAATTCCTCATTTTGTTCAATTTTCCCTCTTCCTCCAGCCCACCAGATGGTCGAATCGGAGAAACGACTGTTACCAATTCAATTTTTGCGGGTCCCCGACACGCCTACCAATTTTCATCGTCTTAGCACGTCCAGAAGCACCGATCGGATCCGGTCCAGTTATGTCAATAACGTATCTAGAACTGGTGCTTATTCTTCCCATCAAGTTTCATCCCGATCTCTCCACTGTAAGTGTTTTCCAAGATTTCCGGTTTCCAAGATTTCTGTATCCCCCTCCCCCTATGTCCCCGGAACCGATTCGAACTGAAAATGGAGAATCTGAAACACAACATCTTTCTATATATCTAGTTTATCATCTATATATCAAGTTTCATTAAGATCCGATTACCCATTCATAAGATAAAGATACCTCAATTTTCACGTTTTCCAAGATTTCCGGTTTCCTCTTCCAACTACCCCCAATGTAACTGGATCTGGTCGGGATTTTAAATAAGAGGTTTGAAGCATAAGACCCTTCAAGATATCAAATTTCATTAAGATCTGATCACCCGTTCGTAAGTTAAAAATACCTCATTTTTTCTATTTTTTTCGAATTACTCCCCCCCACTTTTCCAAAGGGAGCCAATCCGGTCTGGTTATTTCAATCAAGTATCTTCCCACCAAGTTTCATCCCGATCTCTCCACTCTAAGCGTTTTTCAAGATTTCCAGTTCCCCTTCCCTCAACTCCCCCAATGACAATGGATCCGGTCGGGATTTAAAATAAGAAGTATGAGTTACGAGGTCCTTCTAAATATCAAATTTCGTTAAGATCCAGTCACTCGTTCGTAAGCTAAAAATACCTCATTTTTTCTAATCTTTCCAAATTAACCCCTCACCCCAATTCCCCCAAAGAGAGCAGATTCATCCCGGTTATTTCAATCACGTATCTAGGACTTGTGCTTATTTCTCCCACCAAGTTTTATCCCGATCCCTCCACTCTAAGTGTTTTCCAAGATTTCATGTTCCCCCCTCCAACTCCCCCCAATGTTACCGAATCCGGTCGGGATTAAAAATAACAGCTCTGAGACACGATACCCTTCTATATATCAAATTTCATTAAGATCCGATCACCCGTTCGTAAGTTAAAAATCCCTCATTTTTCTAATTTTTCCGAATTAACCATCCCCCCCCCCCAGATAATCGAATCGGGGAAACCACTATTTCTCATTTAATATGGTCTGGTACCTGATAAGCCTGCCAAATTTTATGGTCCTAGCTTATCTGGAAGTGCCCGAACGAGCAAAACCGGGACAGAAAGACAGACTTACGATCGCTATATGTCACTTGGTAAATACCAAGTGCCATAAAAATTGTGTTTTCTAAAGCCAACAAATCTGGACGAAAAACGAATATTTTGGTAGGACAATCACTTCCCTTCTTCAGCGCCATCAGAGAAATTAGTATAATATACAAAAAAATGTAGTCGAGACAACTTGGATAAAACTAAACAATGTGGAAAGCCAATAGAAAAAAACAAATAAAACCAAAGTTGGAAGAATTAAACTTATAAAAACCAAACAACATGAAAAACTAACAGAAACAACAGACAAACAAAGTCCAAAATTAGAAGTAATAAAAAACTTAAAAGCCCTAAAACCGAATTTCGAAAATCAAACGAACCACTTACCAACACCTACGACTAACAAAGGGTCATGGCTCTCGTTAAATATTACTGAAATCGTTTTAATCGACCTTGCAACCGAACAAGCCTGGGCAGCTACGTTGCAAGCTGTTTAATACTTCTTGTGCTAAACTTTTTTTGATTGTTCAATTGTTTGGTTTGATTGGTTAGTCTGTCCACATTTTTTTTTCTGAAAATTTTTCTGCATTTCCTGAAAATTTTTCTGACAGCACTGAAGAAAACAGGCAGTTATCCTTACGAAAAATTAGTTTCTTTCCGGCCAGTATATTTGTTGGACTTAAAGAAAAACTGTTCTCGATATTTATTTCTTCAAATTTATTTTGTTATGGCAGGCCAATATGGTTTAAGAAATTATCTTTTTGGACACGCTTTCCATACCTTCCGAAGATAACGAGCGTGAAGACTAAAATCTTGAAAACTCAAAGCATCCCCTAAATTACCCTTGCAATATTCATCAGTGGCAAACAAGAGGATAGTTTACTTACTTTGGATAATATTTGAAGTACTTGTAAACAATTGCACCATCTGGATCATAGTCAACACTGCCTGGCCATTTTTCCAAATTGATATCTGGCATTGGTGGTTTTAAAGCGCGGATCTTATTACGGGCTTCAATTACATCACTCTCATCATTACCGGCTTTTGATGACAAATACCGATTTTGCCTTACACAGAAGCCAAAATTTCTTAGAAGTGATTTTTGCATCTAGAAAATAGGAATAAAACTGCTATTTTACATGCAAATAGCATTTTACCTATAAACTTCTCTACGATGACAATAATTAATATGCCTTTCAATGAATATTATTCTGATACTTAACATTAAAAACCTAAAATTAAAGTAAATTAAAGTTTGATTATTACAAAAACAGTTTGTTAACCATACACAGTCTGTTTCTTGAAGAAATAGGATTATACAACAATTCCTAACATGGTAGATTTCGCTTAATGTTTCTCAGCACAAATCAGCCTTGATGGAAGTACTGTATCAAACTGTATTCATTCATGACTAGTGAGTATGGAGCAACTTCTGTCAACAGTAAACAAAACTTTAAAAAGTCAATTTACACATTACACTTATTAAGTTTAGTATTTTCTCTGAAAAAGATACTAATACTGTTTATTTTACAGCAATATATCAAAGCAAGAACAGGAAATCTGTAGGATTTTATTTACAAGAAATAAACACTCCCAAAAAGAGATGTGATCTTGATAAATTTTGTGCTGTCAAATTTAAACAATTTTTAGCACTTAGTAAAAAAAAAACAAAAAAAAACACGGAACTGTAATTTCTCTGAAAAGAATTGTAAAAACTGAGTTTGTGTCAGAACCACGGAATGCTATTAAGTTTACAGTAAAATATCCAGGTTATTAGCACAAGAAATTTGTATAATCTTATTTTATAAGAAATAGACATTCCTAGAAAGGGACTTAGTTTCAGCCCGTAAAAAAGAAAAAAATAATGAATAATAATAATAATAATAAAAAAATGTGAACTCTATATTTGTCCTGAAAACGACAGCAAGAACTGAGTACAGTAACACTATTGATTGAATGTAGGTCATATATAAAAGTTATTAGGACAAAGATACTCTCAAAATGGGATGTAACTAAAATGAAACTTATACTGTCAAATCTTTGTCCCCAATAAAAAAAAAAAAAAGAACGCTGAAATCAATATTAACCCTGAAAAAAAAGTTCAAACTGAGTAAGTATCGGAAATTACGAGCATTATTCATTAAATTTAGAGCCACAATTTAAAAGTAATTAACACAAGAAAATTGTACGTTTCAACAGGCAGACATTCCCAAAACAGGATGTGAGTCTGATAAATATTACACTGTCAACACTAGTGTGTCTGAAAACTATTAAACATAAATTTCAACCCCCCCCCCACTACAAAACAAAATACAAAACTCAGTCTTTTCTATAAATGATAGTCAGAACTCTATTTCTGTTGGAACTGAATAATAATACTGCTTAAGTTTAGAGTCACTGATCTAAGTTAATGGCACAAAAAAACTGTAAAAACTGTAAGTGGCAAAACATAGGTACTTCAAGACAGGGATTCAATCTCAATGAAAATTACACCATCAAATTTCAGTGTGTGTGAAAATTAAGAACCTTAAATTTCCGTCACCCTCCACAAATAAAAAGCAAGGAACTCTGTATTCAACCTGAAAAAGATAGTCAAAACTGAGTTTGTATCAGAAATTAATAGTTTCATTGATTACATGTGAAAAAAGGGGTCTAAAAATATGTGCTGATTCCCAATCCAAAAAGTTTGCCGCTCTATCTCTTTCACAAATTTGAGTTTTTGAGGTTGAGGCAAAAAATGTTGATTTGAGTAAATACTAGCAAATGTGATTAGATACATCACTTCTACGTTTCATCAGAACATGAAACTAAATGTTTAAAGTCAAAAGAATTTGCTTGGGGCTTAGAGCTTTGAGAGACAGTGAGGTTGGGGGAGAGGTTCAGCCTGCAGGTGTATATTAAACTATGGCAAAACATTTGCAGCCTTGCACCTTGGTAACAACCAAGAATGGGTCCACGTAAAGTCCAATATGCCCGGAACCTTAGTTTTGTGAAATTGAGTAAGAATGAGGACGAAAAGGGGGAAGTTGAAACGCATATTTGGCAACAACAACAAAAATCTGTCAAAGAGCTTCTCTTAGCTGAGACGAAATATTAGTTACAAATAGGAGATCGATACACTCAGATATAGTGCAACACAAAAATCAAATACACAAGGCAAGTAAAAACCACAGTAACACATGTAAAAATTGGATAATGGCAAAGCTGTTTAAAAACTTGGTCTTCTTCTTTGCTACCATCATCTTCAAGATTTCTAGCACCAACCGTTTCACAGTTAGAACAGCGTGTTCCTTTACATTGCCACAAGCCCAGGTACATTTTAAGCCGTGCTTTTTGCAAGAGCATCCCAGTATCGAACACTCGCTCTTGCAATTACAGTGGAACGCTGAAAGAAGGGAAGGCGGTGCCAGTGATCCATCTGAATATAGAGATCGCAACTTTCCTTTCCGCACAATCCAGCCAAACTCCAAAGGATCAAGTCGATACTCCACATTTTTTCACGCTTGTACTTGGAAGTATACTCGAAGCGAATGATACTTGCAAACATCGCTTGTTGGTGGGAACGTTGTTACCTCTACATACTTCCCAGAACTTCCAACTTTATTGAGGAATTTTCTGTAGCAGACCTGGTCAAGACTTGTTTAATTTTCTGCAGCCTTAAAAAAGATAAGCATGGCCTTCTCTCTAGCTTTTCTAATGATGTCTTTTGTAGAAGCTGAATCTAGGAATAGTCCGGCAATATCCTGGAAGTTTTTCTTTTTTTTTCGCGTGGTTCAGTGGTGTAGATTTTCCTATGCCATAAATTCGCGAAGTCAAATCGCATCCAAAAAAGGCATGGAGGAAAAGAATTTGGTCACAAAGGGAGTCTTCTAATTTCAGTTGAGCTGACGATTTATCCCAGAGACGTCCTCCAGTTTTTCGTGACTTTTGATTCGGAATGAAAAAATATCGGTTTGCAGTCTTGCTTCGTGTGGTACAGTAAAAGGACTAGTAAGTCCATATCTTCTCCTATTAAGACAGTGGGTTGGCGTTCTGCCGACACAACTGCAGTCATAACAATCAGCAGGGCAGTATCGACTGGCGACTGGTCTACTTTACATCTCGCATCATTGAGGTAGTCGGACAGCATGCTGATGATTGTCTGCATTGCTAAGGAAATCCTCTTTTCTTTCTTTTTTTTTACCAAACAAGGCATCTGCAGTTGAATGCTGATCTTAGGACAGCCTTTATACCTGCTCCTCCTCCAATGCGTCATGTCTTTGATTGAGGGTCCAGATAAATACCCAACAAACGCTACAAAAGCGCATCCATATCTTCGCTTCAGATAGTCCGACGTATTTGGTGCAGATATCCACGTATGTGCTGGATTTCCACCAATGCAAATGGTGTAGAAGGGCCCCGCCATCTAGTACATGTTAAAGTTAATCTAAGCTTTTAAGTACGCAATCTGTTTTTGGCTGCAAACCTTGAACTTCGTGCCAGATCGCATCGGCAAATGTTGGTTTGTCCGCCAACAAAAAGAGGCCATTCGGCTCAAATAATGAAGGCGACGGGAAGCCGACTTCGTACTTAAAAAACTTCTGGAGTTCTTCTTCTGAACTCTTTGCAGCAGTGACCACCCTTTGAAACATCAAAGCAGGGTCAACGGTAGGCAGTTTTGCTGCTGAATTCAGGTTACTTTGCACTCTAATAGCAATAGCAGTTGCTTTCTTTTTGAAAGTGTAAATGTTTGCATCTTTTCCAGTCATATCATTCAAGATTTTGCCACCTATTGATATAGCCTCGTCTACGTCCACCTGCTCACTCGCAATCTCGCCAGTTGCTATATTCCTGAGAAATGGCTCCTTTGTGAAAGGTGAAAACACAGGAAAAAGTACACAGCCTTTTCAATATTTTTAAAGTCACACTCCATTCCTGTCACCCCAACGTCTTTGTGCTGCTCACTAGTTTTAAATGTTACTCCCTTGGGTTCTTGGAGTACAGAGCTGACAGCAGCCTGCACAAGAGCGGTAAAAGCCATGTTAGGTGCTGCAACCCGCAATACCGTGTCCACATGTAATATATCTACTAGTTTTTAGAGAGTACATTAATACTTGTTCTCTGACCAGGGCAGGAGAAAGACCGGCCCAAAATCAGTATCACAAAATTTCCGTTTTCAAATTCACAGAACACTTGAGTATTTGTTTCTTTGAGGTCAGCCATTTTCTGGAGATAAATTCTGTAGGACTTGGCGTACAAGTAATGGTTGGAAGATGCGAAGAACTGAAGCATCTGTTCACCAGTGTAGAGGTGAAGGTCCTAGTTGCCTGTTCTTTCTGCCACAACTGAAGACTTCAGTAAATCAGCAGCATTCATATAAACATCAATCCAGAGCTTCTAAGTCCTTGATGTCCGCGAAAGTGACACTTTGAGGGATTCGAGCTTGCTTGCAAACGCATTAATGGACGGCTCTTGCTCTAGCTCCTTAACTTCAATGCATCTTTCGAAGACACCGACAAAAGCTGAGCGAAAACCTTGAAGCTTGGCTGAACTGTTGCAAAGATCAACCTGATCAAAATCCACTGTTGGGCCAACATTGTACATTTCTGCTGCTAGTACGGTATTCAGGGCCCTATCAACAAATGACGTAAACTCTAATAGCCCGACAATACACTTTCCCGGCGAGAATCTGCTGAACAACATTCAGTGCATATATCAGCTCCAAGATTTTCTGCAAACCCAAAACTTGTAGCATATGTCCAATGGCAGCTAAGACGCTCATTCTAGCGTGAAACTGTTCCAAGAGTAAAACCATGCGGTTCAAAGGACTTACTATTTATTAAGCATCTATGATATTCAATGCTCTGCAGTAAACTGGTTGATCAAATGTCTGTACCGGTATGGTGCCGTATTTCTCACACCGAGCATTCACAAAATGAAGAGTAGCATAAATAAAGGTAGGATCATTCAGGCTAAGATCAATCATCAGCATTAAGATCACCGAGACCTTTCTAGGGTAAACAAATGGCTCATTGAAGGATAAAATAGTCTGTAGTGTTCCTTGCCAACTTGGGTTGGGGATGCAAGACAGTCATGACATCTTCCACAAAAGATTCAAATTACGCAAAGAATCTGGTGCAAAAGTCTCGGTAGTTCCTTATATAGTATGGAAGGTTTGCAACATGAATTTCTGTAGTAAAGGGTGGGTGTTTCTCCTAATTTCAGTATTTCTTTTGTACTAACTGTTTTTCGTCGTTTGAGCGCTTGTGACGACTGAAGAACGTGGCGTAACAGCAACTAACAGTCCCATTGCGTGGATCGTGTTGGGTCCATCGATCGTTCTTACGTTATAATCCACATTGGCAGCAACATGATGCATACAGAACTTGCCTTGCAACCCCTGTACTTTGATGTTTGCAGACATTGAAGCATTTCGCTCAAATAAACTGTTCTCGTAGTAGGATGAAAAGAAGCCCATAGCACTGAGAGTATCAATAAGACTCCAGCTTCCTTGCCGATGATAAACCTTCACTGCAGGTCCTACTTGAAGAGGGGGTTTAATGACCCTAGGTTGAGTAGCTTGCATGATAGCTTGGCCAATGGCAGTTATTTTTAGTTTAGTATCTTTGCCCACAAGCAAGTTCTCCAGGAAGAACCAGAGTCTGTGTCAGGTAGTTCAAATTTTCTTTGATATTTTTCACATCGTCCGTCTTAACATGCTCAGTCATATCTTGAGTTATGCATTTTATGTCCCTCTTCAACAACTCAGCAGCTACACTAATAATTTTCATGTTCTTCTGGTTTTGGTTGCTATTATTGGGTTGTGCATAAAATTTTTACAGTATAGCATGAGCCGCGGGCCTTAATGTGACAACACTAGCCTTACTGCCAGTTTTTGCAATCAGTATTGCATCACCAAACCCTTCCTTGACAAGTTTCTTCATATGAAATTGGCTAAATAGGCTCTTCTGAATCACTAAGAAACTCACTCATCATGTTGACCAAATCACAAACTTTTAAATGGTCGTTATCATTCACTTCGAAAAACCGCATCATCTCTTCAAATGCTTGCTTTTGATTCATGTTTACTTTCTAGCCTCTATTTTTTTTTTCAAGTCTGTCAGTCAGATTTCCTGCATGTTCTAAAGGTAGGTTCTCACCAGATTCAAAGTTACAGGAACGTGTTTCGTGGTATACAACATCTGCTACATGTAGATCCCAATTCGCTGCTAGAATTCGGCCGTGAACTTTCTCAGGCCAATGATCATCTCGCTTTTGACAAAGTCCCACCAGTGTCTCACCGAACTGTGTAATGCAGACAAGAAAGCTGTTTTCCTTCTTGTGAGTCTTCTCAAAAACCACTCTGCTCAAACAAAATAAACAATCAGTTTTGAAATTGAATTGTTCTACTGGCCGACTGGAACTCCTCCTCTGGGACTCATTGGGCTTGACTATGCATCGCAATTACTGGTCAATAGTCTTTGCATTTGTGTAAGAACTTCGGCATGACTTGTGAAAACAATCCCCCACAAAAGCCATCACACCAGTTCTTTTTCGCTTTTTACTTTATTCGTTTATGCTTCTTGCTCCTACTTCAGTCAGAACAACTTTCCTGTCTGGTTTGAGCATTTCTCGAAGCAAACCATAGTACTAGACTAAAACTACTCATCTGAAAATTGAAAAACTTGAATTAAAATTGATTAGAAGAATCCTCAGAGAAAAGGGGAGAATATTAATCAATCAAAGAAAATATTAAGTATTTGACATGCGAAATCTTATTTTGCACCAGGAACATTGCAGTTTTAGGTAAAATCGAATTCTTGTACCTCAAATCTACCTTTGTGTCTGCTACAAACCTTTACCAGCATCAGTAGAATTTTCAGACAAAGAACCGGACATGCGACAATTCTTCAAAACTCGTGGATGATGACAATTTTCGATAGTCAGATTTTTATGTACCTCAAATTTGCCTTGGAGACTACCTCACCCTCTTCATCCTCAATCCAAGTCGTTGTAATGTTCCGATGTATGTAGGGATGCTAAAACAAACCCCTAAACCACTTCCTAAATTTGGAATTGTCTTTCAGGACAGCCTTCTTCACATTCAAAAAAATTCACCCTCAAACTTAACCTAAAAAAACTCAAATTTGTGAAAGTCCTAGAGGGGCAAACTTTTCAGATTTGGAATCAGCACATATTTTTTAGTCCGGTAGTGAAAGAATCATTTGTATAGCAAATTGTTTCAGGTCAAACAACATTTTTACTTGAATATTATATATAAGTTATTACCAGGTAAAAATTCTACAACTAAACATCAATAGATACTCCCAAAACAGGATGTGACCATAATAAACACTATGCTGTCAAATCTTGTGAGCCTCAGAATCATAAAACACACATTTTAGCCCCACAAAAAAAATGGAAGGCTGTATTTACACATGGAAGTCTGAATTGAACAATATTATTAAGCTTAGAGTTTTAGATGAAAGTTAAAGGAGAAGAGAACTAAACGATTCTTAAGAGAGGTAAAATACAAAAACAGGATGCAACCCTGATGAATACAGTTAAATTTAGAATGTCTGAGAGCCATATAACATACATTTCAGTCCCCAATAAAAAATAAATATGCATAATTCTGTATCTAACCTGAAAAGGATGGTCAAAACTGAGTGTAAATAAAAAATTGAAAATATTATTGATCACGTCTTGAGTTATATATTTAAAATATTAGAATCAGAAAATGCTGTGACTTTACAATAGAGATAAACTCCCAAAAAGGGACATGATCCAGGTTAATATTATACTATCAAATTTAGTATGGCTATAAACTATAAAACATTCTAAATGAAACTATAAAACTATAAGACATAAATTTTAGCCCCCTAGAAAATAAGAAGACATAGAACTCTGTATTTCCCTGAAAATGCTAGTCAAAATCTAATTTGTGTTGGAACTAAATAACAATATTAATAAAGTTTAGACTTATAGATCTAGGACATGGGCACAAGCAAGCTGCAAATTTCAGAAAAGAGAGGTACAGTACTCCCAGAAAATTCTGATGAGCACTGATTCAGATGAATATTATACTGTCAGATTTAGTGGCTGAGGACACCAAGACACACATTTCAGTCACCAACAAAATAGAATGCAGAACTTTACAGTACACCAGAAAAGGATTGTCAAAACTGAGTTTGTACGAGAAATTAATAATACTATGATTAAATTTAGAGTTATGCATATATGTATAAGCAGTGTTTTTTAATTAAGGTCCGTTTGAGCAGAAGTACACAACAAAAGAATATTTCAAAAAAGCAGCCTAATTATTTTTCAACAAAAGCATAAAAATTATTTTTCAAGACAATTGCCAAGTTTGTTCCAATACTTATCTCGACGAATTTTAAAATACCCTCTTGATAAAAACTTGCTGTCTGTTCCAACAACTCCTATAGGGAATTATTGGAACATGGTTGGATGAAATGAAAGCTTGATTGCATAGCTCCAGATAGTTCTCTCTAACATAGGCATTAACACTCCATTTCACTTCACACACTATAGGCTCTGGCTCAAGGTCAAGCAAAAACCATCCTTTTTGGTCCCAGGCAAGAGTTCTAAAAAAGCTTTCCAAAATGCAAAGTCATATTAATCAATTTAGCCTAAGGTTCACACCTTCCATAATAAGAGCTAAGAGCTCATATGGTATGAGCTCTAACAAAATTATAAGAATCAATAGATTGATTTAAAAGAAAAATCAGAGGCTTAATGCCAGTCGGGATTTAAAATAAGAGCTCTGAGACACGATGTCCTTCTAAATATCAAAATTCATTAAGATCCGATCATCCACTCGTAAGTTATAAATGCTTCTTTTTTTTATTTTTCCTCTCCCTTTAGCCCCCAGATGTTCGAATCTGGGAAAACGACTTTAAAGTCAATTTGTGCAGCTCCCTGACACGCCTACCAATTTTCATCGTCCTAGCACGCCCAGAAGCACCAGACTCACCAAAGCACTGAGCCCCTCCCCCAACTACCCCAAAGAGAGCGAATCCAGTACGGTTACGTAAATCAGGTATCTACAACATTTGCTTATTCTATCCAACAAGCTTCATCCTGATTCCTCCACTCTAAGTGTTTTCCAAGATTTCCAATTTCCTACTCCAACTCCCCAATGTCAACAGACCTGGTCAGGAAGAGCTCTGAGACATGAATTCCTTCTAAACATCAAATTTCATTAAGATCCGGTCACCCACTCTTAAGTTAAAATTACCTCAATTTTTCTAACTTTTCCAAATTAACAACCCCCCCCCCCCCAGCTCATCCAAAGAGAACAGATCGGTTCCAATTATGTCAATCACGTATCTAGAACTTGTGTTTATTCTTCCCATCAAGTTTCATCCTGATCTCTCCACTCTAAGCGTTTTCCAAGATTTCTGTTTCCGTCCTCCAGCCCCTATGTCCCTGGATCCAATTCAAGTCAAAAATGAAGCATCTGAGACATAAGATCCTTCTACACATCAAGTTTCAATAAGATCCGATCACCTATTCGTAAGATAAAACTACCCCAATTTTCATGTTTTCCAAGAATTCCGGTTTCCCCCTCCAACTCCCCCCAATGTCACAGGATCTGGTCGGAATTTAAAATAAGAGCTTTATAGCAAAAGACCCTTCTAAATATCAAATTTCATTAAAACCTGATCACCCATTCGTAAGTTTTCAAATACCCCGTTTTTCCAAATTACCCCCCAAACTCCAAACCCAAACTCTACCAAAGAGAGCAGATCTGTTCCGGTTATGTCAGTCACGTATCTTAGACTTTCTTTTGTTCTTCCCATCCAATTTCATTCTGATCCCTCTGTTTTAAGACTTCCAGCCCCCCCCCCAACTGCCCCCCCCAATGACGCAGGATCCTGTTGAGATTTAAAATAAGAGATCTAAGTTGCAAGGTCCTTCTAAATATGAAGTTTCACGAAGATCTGATCACTCCTTTGTAAGTTAAAAATATGTCATTTTTTCTAATTTTTCAGAATTATCCCCCCCCCCCCCAATAGAGTGGATCCGTTCCAATTATGTCAATCACGTATCTAAGACTTCTGCTCAATTTTCCCACCAAATTTCATCCCAATCCCTCCACTCTAAGCGTTTTCCATGATTTTAGGTTCCCCCCAAATTCTGCCAATGTCACCAGATCCGGTCAGGATTTAGAATAAGAGCTTTGAGACACGATATCCTTCTAAATATCAAATTTCAGTGAGATCCAATCACTCGTTTGTAACTCATTTTTTCTAATTTTTTAGAATTAACCCTCCCCACCAACTACCCCAAAAAGAGCAGATCATCCGGTAATGTCAATCATGTATCTAGGACTTGTGCTTATTTTTCACACCATGTTTCTTCCCGATCCCTCCACTCTAAGTGTTTTCCAAGATTTAAGGTTTCCCCCTTCCAACTCCCCCCAAATGTCACCAGATCCGGTCGGGATTTAAAATAAGAGCTCTGGGCCACGATACCCTTTCAAACATCAAACTTCATTAAGATCTGATCAACTGTTTGTAAGTTAAAAATACTCCATTTTTTGTATTTTTTCCGAATTAACCTTCCCCCCAGATGGTCAAATCGAAAAAAAAACTATTTCTAATTTAATCTGCTCTGATCCCTGATACACCCGCCAAATTTCATTTTCCTAGCTTACCTGAAAGTGCCTAAAGTAGCAAAACCAGGACTGACTGACAGACCGACAGAATTTGTGATTCCTATATGTCCCTTGGTTAATACCAAGTGCCATAAAAACTGCAGAGGTCACTTTCACTTTCTAGGATTAAACTGAAATGAGGGAGCTAGAAAAAAAACACAACAAAACCAAAGTGTTGCTCTTGCAGCACAATGAAGGGAGATGACATTGATTCCTACCCCCCTCCCCCTATCCCAATTCCTATATTCATCTGATGGCTCAAAGAGATTTAGACTATTTGGGTAATTAAATGAGCCCTTTTAGGCATCTACCATCTCTCCCCCACCTACACAATGACCAACTGCTCCCTGTTCATAATAGCTCATTCCCAATTATATAGGCTACATTTTTTCATTTTTTTTATTAGTCTTAATTTCTCTTTGGCTGCTTAATTTTGTGTTTGGTGCAAACTTTCCAGAGGGGAATTTTTGAGGATAAATTTCTGCGGAGAGGGGAAGATTTTGATGGGGGAATAAGCTAGACTCCCAAAAAATACACAGTACTCTGTATATTCCTGTAAGTGAGAGTCAAACTAAATTTTTGTTGAAACTGGGTGATAACAATAATATCGATTAAGTTTAGTTATTGGCACAAAAAACTGTAAATTTTGCAAAAGAAAGATACTCTCAGAAAGGGATTCAATTCTAATAGATATTATACTGTCAAATTTAGTGTGTCTGAGAATCATGAAACATAAACTTCAGCCCCCCCCCCCAAAAAAAAAGAAAGCATGGAACACTTTATTAAAACTTGAAAAGGATTGTCAAAACTGAGTTTATGTCACAAACTAATAATACTATTCGTTACATTTAGGGTTGCATATAAATGTTAATACCAGACAAAAACTCTATGACTTAACAACTGACAGATACTCCCAAAACAGGATGAGACCCTAATGAACAATGTGCCGTAATATCTAGTGTGCATGAGAACCATCAAACATGAGTTTTAGCCTCTTGCATAATAAAACACATGGAAGTCTATATTTCCCTGTAAATAACAGTCAGAACTGAATCTGTAAGAGAATTGAATAATAATACTAAACTCAGAGTAATAGGTTATCAATAAAAGGTATAAGCAGAAGAAAACTAAAAAAAAAATAAGAGAGATACTACAAAAACAAGATATAATCCTGATGAATATTATACTGTCAAATTTAGTACACAAAAATTAAATTTCAGTTCACAATAAGAAACTGCAGAACTCTATATTAAACCCGGAAATGATGGTCAAAATTGAGTGTGTATCAAAAATAAAAAACATTGCTGAGTATATCTAAAGTTATATATCAAAGGTAATGGAAAAAGGAAACTGTATGGCTTTACAAAAGAGATATGGTATACTCCCAAAATAAAATATAACCCTAGCAAATATTATACTGTCAAATCTAATCTAGCAATAAAACATAAATTTCAGCCCCCTGGAAATAAAAAGAAGACACAGAGCCAGGGTTATTACTAGCCAAAAACTTTTATAAGGGGGGGGCAAGGGATTTTACCAACTGGCTGATCTTTTTTTAATAGTTACCATAATGTCTGTTACAGATAAAATATGTCAAATCACAGCAAGGGTTGGTAAAACTGCTGTATTTCTGAATCAAAATTCATATTTTTCCACATTTCATGTCAATATTTTAATATTCTTTATCTTATCAAATGGAAAATTGTGACAACATCTGTAAACTCATGGCAAGAATCAGTAAAACTGCTGCATTTACTGACCAAGTTCAAACTTTCTGTAGATGACATGTCAGTATTTTTGTGGTCTTTATTTAAATGAACAAAGAATTTAGCAGCATCAGAAAAATCATGGTGCCCTGCTTTACAATTTTATTTTTATTACCAAGTGTCCAAAACATTGGGGGAGCATCCCCTCCATATATGACAGCCCAGCAGAGAGCTGTGTATTTCCCCTAGAAATGACAGTCAAAACTAGAATTGTGTTGGAACTGAATAATAAAATAAATTAAATTTAGAGTTATGGATCTAAGTTATGGGCATAAGAAAACTGTAAAGTTTGGAAGAGAAATAGACAGTGCTGCCAAAAAATCCTGATTTTGGTAAATATTATACTGCCAAATTTAATGTCTGAGGACCATGATGCATAAATTTTATCCACCAATAAAATAGGGTAAATATTTTGATTAACAGAGTATTCAGAGAGCTAAGAAATAAACTTTCCTCTAGAATCACAACTTTACCCTGAATTCAAATATGACATTTATTCCTGTTGCAAATTCAATTTTAATCTAACCTATCCTTTCTGACCTCACCCAAATATACAACCCATATTATATACTTCCAATGTATTTATTGATTCTCAATTTTGTTGACATCAATTCAATTTATGGGTAAACTGGTTTTAACAAGATAGATACTAATAAAACTATATCATATCTAAAATATGAGAAAAAGGTATCAGCTCTGAGTGCCTGTAAAGGGCTTAAAATTGAACTTGCAACAGAAACAATTGTCATATTTGGATTCAGGATGAAATTCTGATTCCAGTGGTAAGTTTGTTTCTTAGCTATCTGGATATTCTGTTTATTGAAATATTTACCTAAAATAGAGTAGGCTATGGATCTTTGTAGAAAACCTGAAAAGGATAGTCAAATCTCAGCTTGTATAAAAAATTAATAATATTATCATTACTTGGAGTTACATATAAAAGTTATTAGCACAAGAAAATTGTATAATTTTATAACATATAGAAGCTCCTAAACTGGATGTGACCCTGATGAACATTAGGAAGTGGTACTGTAATTGATTTTTCCTCAAGTTCCATCAACCCTAGGAACAGAGTGGTGGCAGTGTGGCCAGGTGCCTGACATTAGATAGTGCACCAAGGGAGACAGAAATGCACCATCAGGGCATTTTTGCTATATATATTTTTTGAGTGGAGTTCAAAATTTGGAGGAAATTAGATCTTGCAGGGATGATTACAAAAAAAAGAAATTCAGAGACAATGTTGTCAGATAGGCAAAAATTGTGTACATTTTGTCTTTCACAAGGCTAGAACTCAAACTTAGAAGAACTCAGTCTTCATTGACAGATTTCAGCACCACATTCCAAAATCTGAAACAGTGAAGCATTTTTTGACAGGTTACATGAGCTTTATGGACAGATTATTTTTTTCTCAGTCTCTGGCTTGACAAAAAAATATTTTCCTAAATTCTTGTGCATGTCAGAGAACTAAACAAAAGTGGGAATCAAAGACAATCTAATGAAAAAAAAAACTTGCCAATATCAAAGGTGATATTTTATATTATTCTCTGGCTGATATGCTGAATTATTCCCTATCAACAATGGAAATTGTGATTAAAGAACTAAAAAAAAAAACGTATTCAGTATTCTAGTCTTACAATATAGAAATGTTATATAAAAACAAGGAATTTAAAGGCACATCTGACAAAGATAACTAATAGATGGGATTTTCTAATTAAGAACAAAAGAGAAAAGTGATCCTTGAAGGTCACATCACTCCAAAATGCCATTTAGGTAAATGACATCAAAGTTTACTTCCTTACACAATGTTTCTATGACATTGCAATTCTAAGCTCCAAAAAGATGTAAATTTTGAAACTTAGTTATCAGAACAAAACATTTCATAGCTTTCAAAAACATAAATTTCAATGAGAAGAACAACCAAGTTAAAGATAAGAAATTAGACTAGCCATTGTTAATAAAACTATCTGCAAAATTGTAGGTCAAAGACTATGTTCTGAGATTTTTTGTAATGAAACAGATGCCATAGACATACATAGGAGATCAAATTGTACTTGGCAGGATCCTTCAATAGTACTGGTTTTTATTTTATTTATGTCTCTTTTCAAATTTGTTTTGTACATTTTTTAGTCAAATATAATTTTTATCTTTGACTAGTATTCAAGATCATTTGCTAAATTATGCAACAAAGAAAGAAAATATAAACTTAGCTTCTAAAAAACAGCTAACCCTCCTTCTATATTGCCCCAAATTTTATTAAGAGTTTTATTTTCATTGTCATCAGATGTTTTTTCTTATGTCATATATGTCAATGGTAAATCTATTCAACATAGCAGGTGTAGGATAAAGGTCCCTGCAACACTTTCCCTGGCAGTTCTTATGGTAAAATTCTTTGACTTCTTGCTATCTTGGAAAGGGTTTAGGTTAAGAAAATGAAACTTTCAGGGATGGGTCTACAGGCTGAAGTATGTCCTGGGAGGGTACTTTAAAGTACCCAAATTCACTCCTTCTCCCTCTAGAGGGCCCTGAAATTTGTCTACATGACAGGTATTTGTCAAAATTTCACCTATTGAAATCCCAACAACATTTTACCTTAGTTTTCAGTAACTAGTTGCTTTTTCTCTGCCTTTAGTTCTGAAAATGCAATTCCTGTTATTTGAGTAGAATTTTCAGCCATATAAATTTTTTTTCAAAATTTGGGAAATGTATTTGCATATCTTTAAAACCTTATAAAATGGGATTGAGCAATGTTATGAAGCTGAAAACAATTTTGTTATACTTCAATTAAGCAGAAGATCTATTTTGCAAGGTTTCACTTTTATAACACATGTATTTTTAAAGGTCATCAAAGGTCAGGGCCCTCTAGAGGGAGAAGGAGTAGAGGTAGGTACTTCAAAATACCTTTCCAGGACATACTTTAGCCTGTAGACCCATCCCTGAAAGTTTCATTTTCCTAACCTAAACCCTTTCCAAGATAGCAAGAAGTTAATTAACTAGAATTTTACTGTTCTTATTCAATTCAATTCAATTTATTTATAACCCATCTACAAAAAGAGGGCAGAATGCCCTTAAGATGGAGTAATAAGAGAAAAAAAAGGTACAAATAAATACAAATCAACACAATCAAACAATTAAATAAGTAATGCTGACCATGGGTGAGACACTATCAACATAGAAGAACAAAAATCATGAAGCCTTTTATCAATAACAGATGTAGGAGAAACTAGGCGGAATTTGTTCACTAAGTAACTATTTCTAGTCCAAGGAGGGTAACTGAGAAGGAATTTAGCATAACGAAAATATACTCTACAAACAGATAGTTTCTGAGGTTCACTAAAAAACTGCCAAACCGGACAAAGAGAAAGGAGATGAGGTACAACTAGGCTATTATAAATTTTCGCAAGATTTAATTTATCAATATATTTAATATTTGATGCAATTGAAGCATAAGCAATTCTCAGTTTTTTCTTCAAAAGTTCAAGGGATAAATTCACAGTTTCTTTCATATTTTTTCCAATAGGCATTCCAAGGTAACTAATTTTTGAGAAAGGGGGACATGAACATTAGCTAAAGATAAAAAAATATGGCCATTTGTCTCTTTAAAATTGAAAGCTACAACAGCAGTTTTATCAACATTGAAAGAAAGCCCAATATTTTTATATTCATTATAAAGCTGATTAAATGCGTTTTCACATCCACTAAAAGTACAGCTTAGATTCAAAACATCATCTGCAAAAGTTATTAAAGACAAGTTAAATCCATGGTGAATAAAACTAAAATTAACAGAATTTTGGGCATTTAAAACAGAGTTATTAAATAAAGAAGGTGAGGTAAGGCCACCTTGACGGACTCCTTTCAAAATATCAAAAAGGGAAGATCCCCCCTTTAACTTCACCTTAAGGTGATGGTACATATACAGAAGGCACTTCACTATACAAAAATTTACCCCTCTTTTATATGCTTCAAATAAAACTTGGGAAAAAATGCAAGAGTCAAAAGCACGAGCAACATCTAAAGTACAAAGGATAATATGGGATCTACTTCTTTCTGCATCAGCAAGAACATTCATTAAAGCAAAAAGGGCATGCTCCCAGCTAATACCTTTTTGGTAACCAAACTGGTGAGGTGGGACATAACATTTAGAAACAATTTCATCCAAAATAACTGACTCAAACAATTTAAAAATAGTACAAGAAACTGTTATAGGTTGGAACGAATCACACAAAGTAAAATCCTTTTTGCCTTTTTTCGGGATAGGGGTTATTTGACCAACTGTAAATTGATAAGGAACAACTCCGTTTTCAATAGACATTTGAAAAAGTAGAGATAAATGATTAAAAAGAAGAGCACTTGCATAATCAAAATGTCTTGCAGTAATTCCATCAACTCCCATGGAATTTATTTTCTTTAGTTTTTGACAATAAAATGATACATCACTTGGCTTAATAATAAATGTTGAAGGTTTGTGTTTCTTCAGACAAGCACAAGGGAGTTCAAATTTTTTCCAGAGCTTTGAAGGGTTCTCTGCAATTTTATGAGTGTTTTTCTCAATAAGATCAACCTTATCTTTTCTTAACACTTTAGCAAAAAAACGTTTAGAACATAGCTGCTGACCATTTATAGTCCCAGACTTAGGCCTGCCGCAATCCCTCTAAACATTCAGCCAAATTTTAGAAGACTTGCATGCAGAAATAAGGGAAGGGTTTTTTGCCCAACCCTGAACTTGAGAGCCTTTCCTAATATGCTTGCACGGGACAGCTGAAGCTTCAGCACACTTTAATGCATGGTTAATTACAGCTAGATAGGTGGTAAGTCTGATGGCTATTTCTTTTTCACTAAGGCCAGAGCATGTGTACAACAAATGAAAGGGCACCTTTATTTTATTTAATATTCTGTCACATTCAAAACAAAACATCTCACGGTTAACTTCTTTCCAGTCTTTTATATAAAACCACTTTTTATCTGGCTGTTTAGGGGCATGAAATGAAGCATTTATTTTCAACTTTATTGGAAGGTGATCCAAATAAAAGCCATCACAAATTACCTTGACAGTTTCACAGGGGAAAGATGCAATAAAATGATCAAGGTTAGAAGTCACTGACAGGACACCAATAAACATGAAAGTTTGCACCAGATTTTTTTACATGCACAAAATCAGCACAATATGTCAATCTGAAAAATTCAATGTGCCATCACCTCAAAAAAGTACCTAAATGGCACAAATGTGCACCACTTGGCCATACAAAGTGGAGGTGAACTTAACCAAACACTTACTGGATTTCTTATTATGCTGGAAACATGCATTATCCAAGTAGGCCCACACTAGGTCTAAATAGAACTTTTTCCAAGCAATATTTTTCCTTGAAAGTCAACTTGAACTTCTCTTCCTGCATGTGGTAGGTTTACTTAAAAGTGCCATGGTACTTTTTAGCAGGCTATTTTAGTGAAGGGCTAAAGCTCTAGTCCAGTGGTGTCAGTAAGGAGATGGAATTTCCCCTTAGCCTCGTGTTATAAAACATATCTTTTAATATTTTCAACAAAAAAGTTCTTTTTAGAATTATAACAGAAAAATTTCAAGTAGCCTAGAATAAACTAATTTATCCCCTAGATTGAAAAAAATCGTCCCTTTTCCATGAATTGAAGCCACTGGCCTAATCTATCCAAAAATGTGTTTGGATTACGTCCCTAGTTTAAATACAATTAACATTATATTACAACAACCTAAGTCTTGTTTCCTATTTTTAAATAATATTGCCCTTTTCTATGTTGCTTAATAAAACTGCATTTTCGTGGTTTCAACGCCCCAATTTTCAGCTGAACATCTTGACGAGAATTATCTTCAGACTAACTTCACTTGTTTCCAATTTCTAATGAATGTCACAATTATTTGTATTGTATTTTGCCAAAGATTTGCTGGAGGTTTTCCAAGCATATTCTCCAAATCATGATTACCTGATGAATTATGCATCAGGTTTTTCGAGTAAAATTTATTCGACATCGAGGGCGTGTTTTAACATTCGTTTTACAAGGCTAAGAAATGAGACCTAAATTCCATCTCAAAGCGATAATCCTTGTGGCCAGCATAATTTTAAATGCCTGTGCTGTATTATAGTCACACTTACTTCATTAGAGTACGGCTATAGTTGAAACTATATACCATGTTTATAATATCTCGATTCGAACATCACCCACGTTTCAAGCATAACATTTTCGATAAGCCATTCAGAATCAAAAGCTATATTTCTGTTGCCTTGGCAAAATGAATCGCTGCAGCAACCATGTTTTAGCTTTGAAAACATAATAATGCAAGAGAAATACTTTAGTCTGGAATTTAACAAAGAAATTGAATATATTACATTGACCTTGCAGCCAGTCGAACCTTTAGTGTATGTTACTTAAATGTTTTGGAAAGAAAATATTAACCTCGCTGCCAGTTGAACCTTCTTAATCGCTGCCCAGTTCGCTGCCCTTCTTAATCGTTGCAGATTAATCTACTAACTACAAACAATTCACCACAGCACCAAGCCACCTAATGCCAACACAGCTACGGATACTCCTCCTCCATCCCAGTCTATTTAAAGCCTCTTTCTTTACACCCTCCCAGGAAGTTCCCATTTCTTTTAAATCTTTTTTTGTGAGATCCTCCTGCTCCAGCCACAGACGACCTGCTTTCTGTTTGGTCCCACACGGTTGATCGAAAAGGATAATCTTCTGCAATCTGTCATCCTTTATCCACAGAACGTGCCCCAGCCATCTCAGCCTTTCTCTCATTATGGCCCGAGAAAGCAGGACTGAACCAGACTTTTCGTACAGCTGGCTGTTTAAAATACGGCCAGTCATCTGGGTAGCAAGACTAATCCAAAGGTAATTTCTCTGTAAAACAGATTAAAACTTAAAATATTTTATTAAATCATTTTGCTGCAGCGACTTTTTATTATAATAATTGGGGAACTACATCATTGGAATTTTTTGTATGATTGTCGCGTAAAATTATGGAGAAGATTTTTCTTACACTCAAATTTATTGTAAATAATGGATATTTAAACAAATTATTTGCCTTATCCTGAAACAGATTTTAGGAACCAATAATAGGTACATCAATCAACTAGAAAAGTTCCACACCCCTGATTAACAAAAATAACCAAGCTCTAGTAGCCGAATATTACTTTCGAATCTCCAAATTGCCGGAGATCGTCAATCCAGATCCTTTTTTTATTTGTGTATATTACAAATAAAGCGGTTAACCCTTGAAATCTTTCAATTAGAATATCTCATGATAGAGAAAAATATTGCAAAATAGTCTTGTCAAAACTAGTTGGTACTATACAGCTATTCGTTACTTTTCGAATTTACTAGGTAGCAGATACCGGTGCAGCCATGGTCATATACCATAGATATACGCTGCAATAATAATAATAGGATAAAAAAGTCAGTGATATGTCAGAATAAAATACAAAAATATGATGCTTTAGAAACAAATTTGGGCTATATATTTGCAGATTAGGGGGGAGGGGTTGATGGGGGTAAAGTATAGTGGGTCTGCATGCCTAATGTGTTAAGTACAATTATTCTACATAATATGAAGTAAGAATTGTTTTCTGACTTCATATCGTTCAAATACTCCCCCTCCCCTTAATGTGCAAATGTATGGCCCAAATTATATATTTTCCATATATTCTGTCACTTCTCTTTGTCGTTTTTCATGCTAAGCTAAAAGAAACTAACGAAAAAAAAACAGTTTATAATGCTTCAATGAATGAACAACTTGAGCAGTAGGGAGTTGATCATACAAGTACCATTTCGTCTAGTGAATTGGATGTATTTGGTTTGTGTAAAATTTTCTTAAATTCAATAACTGAAACGTTAGTTAATCTTCCCAGTTATAAAGTCGTCGGTAAGAACCACCAGAATGATTAGCAAGGAGGACTCGGACTTTTTGTCAAGTCATCAATACCTGTTAAAATTATTAGTGATTTGAAACATTTGACCGTGGAGATGCGGTTTGAAACTTTAGCGGTAGAAAAACTTTACAGGAAACTCTTGATATATTGTAGCGCAAATACCGTACGTCTGTCATTATGGGTGATTTCAATGTTGATATATCTTTAATGCGTAACCATAGCACGAGTAATTTACACAGTTATGACATGACATCTGAAATGCTGTCTACATTTTGAGCCACCAGATTTTTCCCTGCATGTCGTATGCCGACTAGAGTTACGGAATCTTCCCAGTCTCTTATTGACAATATTTACGCGAATTATGGATACCGCTAAACTAAAGCAGCTGTTGAGGGGCACCAATGTTTTACCCTGTTATGAGTCCAAGGACCCGGATAAGGCGGCGAGTATATTTTTGGAAATTGTTAAAAATAACCTTGACCAAGCGTGTCCTTATCGTTGTATTACAAACAGAAGACTTAAACAGCCTACCGAAACTTGGATTACATCAAGTATACTCAAGTCTATAAATGTAAAGAAGTAGCTCTATCGAAAATACTTATCAAATTCTACTGAAGAAAATAAGCAAAATTTCAAGAATTATAAAAATACACTAACAAAATTAATTTGACCATCGAAGCAAAGTCATTACGAACAAGCATTCCTAGAGGCGGAAGGCTCACAAAGAAAAACATCAAAATTAATCAATGATTGGGTGAATCGGACGAAACAAAATGAAATTTCCAAAGAAATGACAGCAACTGATGGGACAACTGCAAAAAGGAAACAAAAAGTGATTACACAACTTAACCGCAACTTTGCTACCATCGGTGAAATAACTTCAGCACCAACAACTGTATAGCAGTCAGCTGTAGTTACTGATTTCAAAAAGTATTTGCCTTAATCGAATGACCTATCAATCTTTTTTTCTCCTGTGTCAGCTTCAGAGAGTTATTGGTAATTTCCAGGCTTCTGAAAAATGGAAAGTCAGGAGGGTGAGATGGATCTAGTACAAATTTACTGAAGAAGATTATCCTGGAAACTTCAGAGTGCTTAGCTCATATTATTGTTTTAAATACGGAAAATTCCCTGATTGCTTGAAAGCCGCTATAATACTTGTGTTACATAAGGGAGGTGATTCAAAAGATCTAAATAACTATGGTCTAGTTTCGATTTTATCGGCTTTTTCTAAACTTACTGAACGTCGTTTTTATAATCGTCTCATATCGTTTCTAGGGAGGATTAATTTCTTTCTCCAGTCACAATTTGGTTTCAAGAGAAACCATTCCTACCCAAAATACGGTTTTAGTTGTTATTCAATTTATTAATGACTTTTTAGATAAGGGTGGTATTCCAGCAACTATAATTTTGGCATCAAAAAGCGATCGACATTATTTTGGAATATAAACTGCATCATTATAGGATAAGAGGACCAGCCTGCTCTTTCATTATGTCTTACTTATATGACCGGATACAATTCGTTGCCAGTAGTGGCTCCATATAAAAAAGAGTGCAGCAGTCGAACAACATTGGGGTCCCTCAAGGATCTGTACTTGGCCTCTTGCTTTTCTTGATTTATGTTTATGACTTGAGTGACCCGTCAAAGGATCTCGGACTTACAGTGTTATTTACTGATGATACGGGGTGTAGTGTCTCTGGACCCAATGATTTGATACTTCGGCAAAATATATGTCAGTCAACTGTTAGAATCGTGTTGTGGATTAAGTCTAATCGTCTGATAGCAAATTCTGAGAAGACAAAATTTATTATTTACTCTTGGACTTCAACATCTTATCCTGGACACCAACCAATCGTGGCTTCAAACAACTTGACTATTGAGCGTATTTGCTTTGTACGTCACTTAGGAATTATCATTGATAAAAACCTGTCATTGAAGCACCATATTAGTCATCTTCAGTTGAAAATAAGCAGAAATGTGGGAACGATGCGTCACCTGAAGTTTATTTTTTCTTATAATGCATTGAGGTCCGTTTATTTTAGCTTAGTACATTATTTTCTTAGTTATTGCCCACTTGTTTATTCGAATACATTTAGAAGTCACTTACTGCCACTCCAGAGACAACAAAATAAAAGATTGCGAGTACGAAAAAATATATTCCATCTCCTGTTTCGTTTCCAAATAAATCAAGTACTCAGAGTATGTATGTTATATTTAATATCCTTCCAGTTAACCATTTTATAATGTTTCAGTCACTTCTTTTTGTTGTTCCGTATTATATGAAGGCATTGCCTGCGTCTTTTTATGAATCTGAGGTGTTACAGGTATTGGATGAGGTGGATTCAGGTCGATAGCCCAGAAGGCATTGGGTGGTCCGTCAGCTGCTAATTAAATCCGAGAGACTACATTTTTCACTTAGAAATAGTTTAGTTACAATGTGGAATAAGTTTGGTAAATATTGTAATATATCTCTTCCCCTATCAACACTAAAAAATAAAATTAAGGAATGCCTAAGGTAACATTATAGCAGTTCATATAACTGGCTTATCAATAAAGTAAATACACCACTCGATGGCTTTTTTTATGTTCTTTACGAATATAATGATCACTTTTACCGTAAATTCAAATTTAAGAACTTTTCAACCTAACCTAGTCTTATTATAAATAATTTTAGCACTGAGAAAATGTAGCATTAATTTTTCGAAAACGATGGAAAAGATGGCGCTGAGAAAACGTAGCATTATTTGTTGGAAAACGAGCATATAAGAATTGAGATATTCAGAATTGAGGTCCCTGAAAGTTAAAGTCCAAACTAGTCAACTGATTTTTTTTTTTTGCTGTCACGAGTATATATAGGAAATATATTTTTACCTCTAAAATATATCACCACCGTGATCGTCCTGATAGTGTTGCGATTCGCTGTTAAAGTATGGTAGATACCAAGTTACAGTTAGAAGTAAATTGCCCTAATTTTAAGTTATTTTAACAGAATTTTCCATAAAAGGGAAGTAGCTAGTGCTTCTAGGTAAACTTTAGTTAAACCCCTTTATAGTAAAGCATACAAGAATGAATGTAGCAACTAAGGGTATTAGCTTGATTTTAGTAGGGAACAAATTGTTAAGTATCATAATACTCACAAGACTAAGATATGTTCCACCCTAATATTTGCTGCTCAGGCACGCTACGTTCTAAATTCCAACTGTCAAAATAGTTTATAACGATTACTCAATATATTCGGTTTTGGTTGGTGTTTGCTGTAAAATACACCATCGCATGGCAGCTCGGCTTCTGAAGTTGGGAGGTCAATAGCTTTCAGATATCCAACGAAACTCTAAAGAAAAGTCTTTTTAGAACAGCAAACAAATCCAAAAAGTTCTGGCCTACGCTAGTTTAGAATAAGTAAAGTCTGTTTTTTTTTAAAGCACCCGTGGCACGGGTAAAGATGTCTGATTGAGTTGAATTAAAATCGAATAGTTGTGGGCATCAAGCCATGGCTAATGGCACGGGTAAAGGGCGGGAGTAAGTATGCGTCTCTAATTGGATCAATGCTTGTTTGTTATCTTTTAGCAAGTCACGTCCACCTAGAGTCTCGGGCATTTCGACCCATATGATAAGACATTATCATAAATCAGTTAGCCAAATTTGGAAAACGGAAGAACCAGCCTCCAAGTAATACAATCCTGACAGAAATTACAACATCAAATCCTGCCCCGTGCTTAATATAGTTTACTGCAATCGACTGCAATTGACCTTCATAAGTGAAAAGTTCCTTTGAACGTGAATGGTTTCATTGGCTGTCAGTGGCGAAAACCAGTTGCAATCGATTGCGATAAGCTATATGGACCGGAGGACTAAATACTCAGCAGTTTTCATACCTATCAATACAAAACCAGAAACTTCGTGTTTTTGCTATTTTCTGCTGATTCTTCACCAGGGTTGATTGTACCAAACCAAAGGCCTTGGAATTTCGAGAAGAGAAAAGTCACTTTCTAACGAAAGTTGAGTTTTAGCGCCCTGATCAAGAGGGGTGAAGTCATTGGGAGGCCAATAATCTCCTCTCGCGACATTTTTTCGCACCAAGGCGAAACACGAAATTGCGTATAAAGTTTAAGGTAGCACTTCTAGCCAGAAAGTGTAAAAACAAGCTCTATATCCCTAACCACAGCATAATCCGTATTCAGAGAATAATTCAGAATTGATAAAAAAGAGAAAAAAAACTCAACGCTAAGCTCTGAAAACAACTCATGACGACCTCCAAAGGCCTCGTGTTTTATATCAACGAATCATTTGGAATATAATTTTTTTTTCTTCTTTTGAGTTAAAGCCTAAGTGCTCATTTTCTGCTGTTTATCACTAATTTTTAGACGAAAAAAAAATTCTAGTCAAGTCGTAAAGATTTCTCAAAGGGATTGGTTCACTTAAGGGGATCCACAGCACTTATTACAATTTTTGTTTTAATTAATGATGCAAGTTTTGACCAACGAAACATGAAGTGAATTCATCACTAATCAATATTTAATAATAGTAAAAACAAACCTATAAAACTTGCAAAATTAATTTACTGCAACAAAATAAGATAAAAGAATAAAACAAAATTAAAACAGAAGAAAAAAACTTTTAAAAGCCAGTTCCTTAGAAGGTATACACTTATTTATGACTCTTCCTTTGGGGCAGCATGGAAGAAGAACAGCTTTTCACCTCTTCCAAATTTTTCACATAAGTCGCGTTCACACACTTTTTTGTGCTTCATGAGATCAAATTTAGTGGGGTAAGAGGTGTCACAAACATTGCATTTCAATAATGGCCCCACAAGGTGGACAAATCGATGCTTGAACAAAGACGAGTACTCGACAAAAGCTTTAGAACATTCCTGAAATAAAATGAAGTCAGAAACACATCTTTTTAGCAACTTCCAGATTATATAAAAAAAAGAAAAAAAAGAAAGATCAAACTCTCATTTCACCTGGAATGTACAAAACAACAGTGAAGTTTCTACCAAAGATGTTCAAGATGGGCAGTCTGTGGGATCTAATAATTTTTCTGGGGAAATGTAAAAAGAAAAAAATTATCATGGCAAAGCCTTTCAATTTTGTTTCACGGAAAAAGACTTCTAATCAGTCTCATCAGGGGGGTGGGGGGAGGGTGTACGTACGTTTACAGGTATGGTAACAAATATATATCCTGGCAGGAAGTGACTGAAAAAAGTCACCTATCGCTGGTCCCCTAAAAGACGCTCAAAGCGTGATCCCTGACGTACAAGTTAAACTTGATCATATGAAGAATGACTTTAAAGACCTCCTTAATCCAAATACAGATGGGCAAGATGCAACGCCATTGCTGCCACCAACAGCTAAAAGACCACCATATGAAATCGACATGGCGCCACCTTCAGCTTCAGAGACACTAAACGCGATCAAACGGCTAAAAAACAATAAGTCGCCTGGAGAAGATGGTCTCCCTCCTGAGGTTTATACGGCCTCTCCACACGTTGTAACGCAGCATCTAGAAACCATCTTCAGTCTGATATGGGAGAAGGAGACCTTCCCGTCTGATTGGAAGGTGTCAGTGATAATCCCAGTATTTAAAAAGGGGTGAAATACGACAGCCGCAACTACCGAGGGATATCACTCATGGATATGGCTACCAAAGTATTTAGGATGATTATGCTTAAAAGGTTCGAGGAAGCAAGGAATGAGCGGACACGTGAAAATCAGTGCGGATTTCAAAGAGGGAGAGGGGTACACTGACCAGATCCTCACTCTTCACCTTATTCTTCAACAGTGCGAACGTCACAACCTCCCCATAATTAACAGGTTCCTTGAATTTGTGGCTGCGTTCGACTCAGTAACCCGCAGAAACCTTTGGCGAATCATGGTGGAAGACGGTATGCCGGTTGAATTCTTGGAGCTGTTGAAAGCCTACTACGAGCATTGCAAATCGATCGTAAGAGTGCTGGGCGAAGAAACTGAGCCCTTCAGTGGGGAAAACGGAGTGAAACAGTGGTGTATATTGTCCCCTGTTTTGTTTAACTACTGTATAGATCGGATTCTAAAAAGGGCACTCTCAAGTTTTGATGGTGTTGTTATGGGATTGGGCAATATGAATGATCTAGACTCCGCGGATGAAATCGATGCTCTTGCTGCTGATACAGAAACCGCCCAAGCAATGTTAAATGAAAGAGCACATCTCTCTCAGCTACTAGGCATGAAGATCAACACGGCCAAAACTAAAGTCATGGATCTAAACATACAGTCGGATTATCACTTTGTTCTTTACGGAGAAGAATTAGAAAGAGTCGATAGCTCCACCTATCTTGGCTCAGTAATAGACGCTCGTGGAAGCTGCGACATTGATGTACAGAACAGAATCAACAAAGCCCAGGCCATCTTCTCCCAACTCAACTGTCATTTGTGGAACCGGCGGGAGATCAGGATGAAGATAAGAATTTCTGTATATAAAGCGGCTGTTAGATCTGTCCTCTTCTATGCAGTCAAAACTTGGCCACTGAAGGCGCTTCATCTCCATGATTTGGAAATCTTTGACCATCACTGTCTACGAAAAATTCTGAAGATTCAATACTTCGACAGAATCTCAAATGTTGATGTGCGCCACCACTGCTGTAAAATTGAACTCGCCGCCACGATTGTCAAACAGAGAAGACTGCATTGGCTTGGTCATGTGCTTATAAGACCCAATGATCGCATCATAAAGCACGTGCTTCTAGCTGCCCCGTCACCCGCCAGATTGGCGCAGGCGACCTGGCTGTCAATTGAAGAATTGATGTGCAACTGCCAAAAACGACCTCAATCCCGTTGGCAGATTTCGAAGATTTGGCAAAAAGTGGGAGAGCTGCTGGCTCCGGTTTGCTGAAGAGTTGGCATAAGATCACGACAAATGGGAGTCAACCATACGTAGTCTTCTGCCGGGTGAGGCGTCCTTGTCTGGTCCCACTACAAGTACAAGTAAGTAAGATATATATGTATACATAATATATAAACAATCCTATATACCATTCATTCATTCTTTTTTTTTGAAAAAAGGAAAATGTTCCAGAGCTGATGGAAGAAAATTCCTGTTGCTGGATTACGAATTCTAATTTTGTCTGAAATTGAGAGGCAAGAGGGTATAAAAAACTCAGAGATAACTTAAAATCTTCTGAAAATTTTCGTATACTTATCGGATATTTTAATTATGACAGTTTCCCAAAAAAGGTTATGGGTTAGAAACCTTAAAATATGTAGGGGTAAACAGAAATCGTCATATGGTTTCCCCAAAAAATTTCATTGGTTAAAAATGTTAAAAACGTGGGTTGTAGTTTCCGGTAGTTATTTCGTTTCTCTATATTAATTCAATTATTTATGAGAGCAAAAGTTTGTTTATGTTTATTTTATTCCTAGCTCTCTGCTAGGTTCTCTTACACCGAACTCTTTTTTTTCCATTTTGTTGTGACTATTTGTATAAATAGAGATTTACCTTACCTAACTAAAACTCAATAAGTAGAAACCTTGCCCAACTTACTTGCACTGTACAAACATACGGCTTAATATTAAGATGCTTATTCCTATGATTATTCAAGTTCCCATTGTTTGCAAAACGTTTCTCACAGATATCACACTCAAAATTTTTAACGTTATCATGAACGCTTTTTATATGAGACTTCAGACTTCTGATGGTCTTGAAAGATTGAGTACAGGAACTACATGAGTAAGGTCTGGAATCTGGAAAAAGAAAACTATCACAAGGTTGAATATCCAAAGCGAAACTAAGGTTAAGGCAGAACTTTTACTCTGCCTTCCATTTCTCTATTTCTTCTATACTCTATTTCTTACTCTGCTACCTGATATCTGTGTTTGAAGATTGATCAAACAGTTCGTGGTAATGAACTGTAAGTCACTCGACCCAACAGGAACCAAACTTTAGAAAAGAGCAACTACAAAACAAAAAAGAGCTGTTTTCGTTTTGATATTTTTTTTTTTAGCAGATGATGCATCTCTTCTGGAATATTACTTCTCACGAGATGTATGCATCTCTTTTCTTTTGCAAGAAGAGATGTATCTCTTCTCATGCTGCTGCTTTTTGAAACTTAATCAAACTAAAATCTCATTGAGTTTCAATGTCGCTATGTGAAAAAGCAATTTTCAGTCGTTGTTATCCTTCGTCCTTGTGAACAAGTTTTTACTTATTCCAATCTTCTTCAACTGAAAGTGAATATTTGTCCAAATCTCGCACAAATAGCCAAATTCTCTCAAAACTGTTTATCCGTCAGTTGTAAAGCTGGAACCTGGAAGATTAGTAACCTAATACAGCCACACTGCAGTGTAGCAGCAATTCGCTGTTTATTTTGGGGATTAGATTATGGCAAAACTAATATCACAGCTTCATAATGCATGTGACTGCCAGGCTGTCAATCAATATTGGTCTCTCAGAAAATCAACGATGCTTTTTATAGTTGTAGTATAGTGATCAATGAGTATCAAGCACACAGTAGAGTATGCATTATTTCTATAATACCAATAGCATTGGGGTGTACAACTCCATCCATAAAATAACAGCAGTAAGCTATATACAGTATACTTCAGACTTTGAATAATAATGCTCCACTAACAGTATTAGAGTAAATATGATACAGAACTTTTGACATAATAGTATATATAAAATTATGGAGTATGATATTTAAGAATAGTATATGGCTTGCCACTGAATTAGATTACATTATTAATTGTGATTCAAAAAACTATTGACATTTCTAACTGTAAGATTTGATATTTGTAACTATAACAAAGTTACATTTGTTACTTTTCTGCAAACTTCACGTATGATAATACTTTTTGCTCAAAGCAAAGCTGTCAAAATACAAGTTGTGCTGCTAAAGTGTCGATATCTATTAGTATTCTACTATTGGCAGCTTGGAACTTCACACCTGGTATGAACACTGCAAAAAGATACCGTGGGGGGGGGGATTGCAATCTTTTTTTTATTAAAAAACATAAAAAATTTGTTCATATTCATATTTGTTGCATTTCTTCCAAGTGGGAAAAACATTTGGGGGGGGGGAACAAAAAATTCATACTTACTCCCGCCGTTTACCCGTGCCAATTAAACAAATACTTGGAAAACTGTAGTTTATATGATTCTCTTAGTTTTATGACTGTCTACCTTAGTTCTGCCCTAGGGATGACGCATGGACGGATGATCGAATTATCTATTAACAAATGAACTGACATCATTTTCATACAATTCTAATAAGGGCTTATGCCAGATTTGCCTCTCACTCAATCGGACTATCTGTCTTGGTTTTTCTACAATTAGCCTGGCTTGATGCCCACAACAACTTGATTTTTATTCAAAATCAACGGACAGCTAGAAGAGAAAGCTGACAGCTTTGGAACTTTTTGCACACCTGGTTGTAAGTAGTAGTTCCTTAAGTAGAAAATAGGGTCACAGCACAGATTCTGAAGCTTAGGCGCCAATAAATATAATTTCACACAATAATTATTTTGTAAGTTCTTAGCCTCCAACTTAGCCCAGAGATTCAAAACTTCACCAGAAATAGCTTTTTTTTCACAAAACAGGGTTATTTAATTTCAAAGAACAGTCAGTCGTGTAAACTAAATAAGGGCTATTCTCGATTAACTAAAACAAGGTAAAGATAAATTTTAAACTAAAACTTAGAACTAAAAATAGATAAGTTTAATAAAATTACTTCCCAAAGTTTTGAGTTCTTGTAAAATCATTTCACTGTTTACACCCAAAACTGGATAGTACCTATCTACCACTTTTTGTTTAAATTTTTTTTTTTATTTCGTTTCATTTTTTTATTTCATTTTGGTTCCAAAATGAAGATGCACCAGAGGAGCCTTTTGTAATTGCCAACTGACTTTTGGAATAATGTCAGAATATTTTCAATTTAGCCATAATTAAATCGTGCATTAAAAAAAAAAGAAAAAAAAAGTAGAGCTTTGAGTACAGCATAGCTTGAAACTCAATCCATAGTAAGATTAACTGGTAATTAGAGTATATAATTTTAAACAGTTATTGGTAATTACTAGGAAAATTGTCCAAAAACAACTTCAATAGACCAAAATATGGCAAATCAATACAAAAAAATACGTCTAATTTGGCTTTATTTCGTAAAAATAATTGTACCGCGCTGAAGCCCGTTGAAAGGTTTACAATATAAAAAATTAAAGTTTATACTTTTGGAGATATTTCAAAGTGTTTCTAACTCTTGAACGCGAACAGTTTTTTTTTTTTTTTTGTGGTCGAGATTTACACGAGAATCCTAACTAGAGTGTTATGTTTCTATTTTCTTTTTTAACATAAGAAAACACAATAGAAAAAATAACAATAGAGAAAAAAATCACGCAAATTAATGATAAATTGCTGGAGACAGTGACTTATTATTACCAATTTATTTTACAGGAATTCTTTCTAAACTACTTGATAAGCAGATGAGGAGTTATTCATACTCTAAGAGTTAAAGCCCCCCTCCCCCCCAAAAAAAATTGTCCAGCTGGTAAAAACGTAACAAAAGTGCATATACATAAATGTTTAAGGTTATAAATCAACACATATTTTCCCCACTTCCCTTTTATGTACACAAGGAGGAACTACTATGTAATACAAATCACTCTATTGATTTTCATGAGCATCAAAATTAGCAAGTAAAAACCTTGCCGGTACCTGTGGTCTTTACCGGACAGCTTCTACTATACATAATAACTTTTAGTAATTATAACATTATAACAATTTATTTCTAACATGTAAGTATAAAAAACAAAACAATGAGTTCTAGAGAACTTGCACTTCCTTGGTTGGATGATATTTGGAAAAAAGATGGATTTATAGCTGAAATCATTACCACCCTACTTCGAAAAACAACCTAACTTTATTCTAACGCAATGACAATAAGTCACATCATACTCACGGTAGCAGTGATGATTCCAGCATCTTAAACAAAAGTAAAGGGGAATAAACACTGACAGGGAGAGAATACAAGACTTTATCCTAAAAAAGAAGTTGTTTGGCTGACCCTGACAACAGAAACATAATCTAATGACTTAAAGCCGTAATCTATGAAAAACATTAGACTAGAAACGGCGAGGAAGACGAAAAAATTTCTAAATCTCCCTGACTGGTCGAGTGACTACTCACTAGACTCAATCGTTAAGGGTTTTTGGAAAAGGTAAAACGGCACTGCTGAATTTACCAAGGGATTGGAATTTTAATATTGTTTAGTCAATCTTCCAAAATTTAAAGGTAGTACTTGCGTTATTTTACGCTACCATTAGTGGTAGTTGACGTACCTTACTGTTTGGATTGGTACCGTCAAAACTACAATATGTACCCTCTCTAGATTTTCAGGTTAGAAGGACAAAATTTAAGAGCATTTTGAAATTAACCAGATAAGTTTAACCCACCATTGCTCAAATCTTTTCATTTAAACGAAATTGTTTTCTAATTTTAAACTGTCGTAGCATTGAGAAGAAAGGCTGTTTTCCTATATTTTTGATATGGTTTCCTCTGCAAATATTTTGTAGCCTCAAGTCACTTAAAAATCTTTTAAATTGACGGGCTGTAAGAAAAAAAAGGAATACTACAATTTCTTCTATTATCTCTAGTAATCCAATAACAATAAATTTATTTGTACATCTCTAATAATCTAATCACAATTAATTCATTTGAACAGACAACTTAAACTAGAATCACTAGCTTTGACTCATTTATTAACATAAAAAATTACACTGCCATCTAGAAAAAAAGGCCGAATTAGTTAAATCACGAGCAATTGGATTACAAATAAGGAATTAGTTCCTAATTTGTTAAATAACGAGCAAAGTATATGAATAAAGACTTAAAGTTTATTTTAAATACATTAAAGACCTCATTTTCCTGAAAACTTCACTTGAATCTTTTGAGTAATCAAACCAAAAATATAAACGGTACTTGTAGGATAAGTTTTTTTCGTTAGTTTCTTTCAGCTTAGCGTGAGACAAGATCCAGAGAAGTGACAGAATAGATGAAAAATATATAATTTGAGCTATATATTTGCCCATTAGGAGGAGGGGTTAAAGTATTTGGACTGTGTGAAGTTATAAAACAATTCTTACTACATAATATACAGAGCAATCGTACCTACACATTAGGTATGCAGACCCACTATACTTTACCCCCGCCCCCAATAAGCAAATATATAGCCCAAATTTTTTTCTAAAGTATATATTTTTATTTTACTTTGGTATATTTCGTTAGGATTGAGCGTTAGAGAAACATATTAGAAGAATATTATATAGGGGAGATATCACACAAGTACCATAAAGACTTACAAAATGATGACTGCTTACCTTTATGAGTGATTTCATGAACGTTCCTATCGTTTGAAGTTTTGAAGCACTTATCACATTTTGTGCATTTATATGGTCTTTCGCCTGTATGAATACGCTGATGGACTTGCAAAGCATACTTTGTAGTAAAAGACTTCTCACAATCAGTGAATTGACAAACAAAAGCCTTTTCCCGGTTATGAATCTTTGAGTGGACCTACAAAGTAATGTTTTATTTTCCCTGCTCAAATCAAAGAGAAAAGAAGAAACCGCTGTCCTATAATTCTCCCTTATAAAGATTGGTTTAATCGCATTAGTTTATTTTTGAGACGGCATCATATATTTTTCGCGAGCCAATCATATTACTCTTTAAGAAAGGGAAGCTGAGTAATTCCACCTTGTAATGTCAATCATCGCAATTTTTTTTAGCGAACGGCATTATACCTCAAGTGTTTGTCAGAAGGCAAGCCAAATAACCCTGTCCTTTTACCAGTTATTGAATTTATCATTATTGCGACAGGAAATTTCGAGGCAGCAAAGAGAACACAAGTCATGGTTGGTTTTTTGTACTAAAGTTTTAAACAAGTAAAAAGAACAAATCGCTTTTGACACACAACATTTAAAAAAAGTAAACTATATGTTTCTCTGTGATCAAACAATTAAAATCAGACAACTAGTTGTATTGCAAATAGTGTGTAACTAATAGGTAACTGACGAAAACTACTCAAATGTACAATAGAAATAAAAAAGTATATATATATATATATATATATATATATATATATATATATATATATATATATATATATATATATATACACTATCTTTATAAGTTAGCAATAATTGTGCATGCATGTATGTTTTCGGAAACGACTCCATATTTTTTGTAAAAACTTGTATCTTGGAATATTCTCGTAAAAGAAAAAGATCTAGATGGATCAGAAGTCTGAGGAAATTCGTTAAGGGCCTTAAATTGGTTTTTGCAGATGACGTCAAGTACTATTTTAGTACATCCTGTAAGCATTTCTTATGACATCCCATAAGTATTTTCTTGTATGATTTCATGTATAGCATAAATAAAATTGTTGAGTTTCCAACGTATAAATTATGTATATAATATAATGTATTTTGGAAGGCCCATTAAAACGAAAGTTTGCAGATGCAGTTACTTTAAATGATGATTCTTTGGAACCAACACCTGGACTATCAAAGGTGATAAGATGTGAACCTCTACAACCTGAACCATTAGTTGCGACAACACCAACACGGGCAGCTAAAGCAAAGGCCATTGGTAAATTGTCTGAAGTAATCAAAACCTCAAAACATGTCAAAAATGAAAATGAAGAGCAAAGATATGGGCGGTTAGAAGATACGTGAAAACGACAATTAGAGCGTGTTAAATATGAGATGAAGAGCAAAGACACACGCGGTTAGAAGACATGCGACACTGAGCAAGTGAGCGAGATAAAAATGAAAATTAAGAGGAAAGATACACGCAGTCAAAAGAAAAGTGGCAGCGTGTCAAAAATGAAAATGAACAGCAAATACATACGCAGTTAGAAGACATGCGACACTGAGCATGTGAGCAAGTCAAAAAAGAAAACGAAGAACAAATAGACACACGGTTAGAAGAAAAGTGGCGGCGTGTCAAAAATGAAAATGAAGAGCAAAAACACGCGCAGTTAGAAGACATGCGACACCAATCACGTGAACAAGTCAAAGAAAATCAACCTGGTAGGCAAGAATCAAAACATGTTAAAATTGAAAATGATAGTGGTGATTGGGTTTGGGATTTTGATATGGATGAAGTCATCAGTCATCACCCTTATTAGAACCGTATAAAATGATGTAGCTGATTTTTTTTAATAGATATGTCTATCTATTATCAGTCCAACTAAGGCAAATAGTCATACAGCAAAGCTAATTCACTCTGAAGTGTGAAAGAATACCTATTACTCGGCTAAAATGTGTTAATGAGAATTTTCATATTTTCATTTTCAAAACCTGAAACCGTAACTATTCTAAAACAAGTTATTGTGTTTCTAAGATTACTCCAATGCATCTTCCTCCACTAGCCATATATACTGAGCTGTGTTTACTTCATAGAAGGTAGGCAAACCCGTAAACGACTGGGATAAAAATGTTTCAGTACTTTTAGCTTAAAGAATAACAGACACAGCTTCATTTTCTGCATACTTAAATAAGCCCAGACTGTTCAGCTACATGCAGTAATTGACGCAGTTGTTGTTCTGTCCCGGAAAGTTTGAAAACCTTATTTTCGATTTCTTGTATAATCATGACACATTATAAATGTTTGCACTCGTTGGTTTAGAAGTTTAGGCTATTACGTCCGATATCCACCATTAATGTTGCCAAAACAAGAAAAAACAAAACTAAACAAAGAAAACAATTAATCCTTAAAGAGAAGTTAGACCATATAATGAGGTGGGTGGGATATTTAAAAAATAGAGATTAAACAAAATAACTATATTAGATAGAAATTAAATAATTCTATTTTAAATTTTGAATAGAAATCAAATAATTTTATATTAAATTTCTCTCCACCTAATCAGATTCCCATGCCATTATAATATTTGCAATATTCCTATTGCCAGGATATTATCAAACTGACAGTGGTGAATCCCAAAGAGTAAAAGATTTTTCTAATTTTATCAAAAACGAGAAAGATCTTTGAAGTGATTCTAAATATTTTATAAAAGCAAAATATTTTACTGATTAAACAAAAAATGAGAAAGATTTTCGAAATGATTCTTTGGCGATTTTCGATGGGATCCTACGGTGATTTTCAAAATGATTCACTGGTGACTTTGGAAATGATTCTTCGGTGACTTTCGGAGTGAATCTTTGGTAATTTGCAAAGGATTTGTTGGTGACTTTCGAAGAGCAAAAGATTTCGCTAGTTTATCAAAAATGTCGTATATTAAGGAATAAAATTTAAAAAGAGACGAAGCAACTGGCATTACCAAAACCTCTTGTTTCAAAGAAAAACTCTTGCCATTTCACCATGAAATGAGTAAAAATTTACACTAGATCAAGAATTGTCATTGTTAATCAAATATTGATCCAATTGTAAGCTTTCTGAGTATTCTTGATGAGCATTCCCTCAACTTTTTTTTTTTAATTCCCTTTGAATCCGTGAGTATTTTGCCATGGCTCTACCATATTTCTTATGTCATAATACAAAAAGTTTCCGCTTGTTATTTTCTTTGTCCGGAGCCGATGGCGAACTATGAGCCACTCTGTTTTATTACAATGCATAGGCTCGTGGCACCAGGTCGTCAACAATATCTGATAAGCCACTATTCTTTTACCTTGTTCCGCTTATGAGTGATTCGCTGATTTGGTCTTAACAATTGATTTTTGTGCTTAGCGTCGAATCTAAAAGCAAGTTTAATTTAAATAAGTTAAATTACGAGAAAGAGAACATTTCTCGTAATGCCTCAAACACACTTTTCGTTCCGCATTTCTCTATTAGAATGTGGTATTTCTAATAAAGCCACTTACTGAGGGCACAGGGCAAAACTATTTTTTTTTATTAACTAATTATAAAACTAGAAAACATCCATAAAATTGCACTATACTGCATACATTTTGGCCTACTGAGGCTAATTTTTCCTCCAAAGTGATCGATATTGACAACCTAACTTACTACTAAACGACAGCCCAACTTAATAGATTCAAAGTCGCCTACCCAATTTATAATACCCTAGAAAACAACTAGCTAATTACTAGATTTTAGAAACTTAGAAACGTTATTCTATAACCTAGTTTATAATCCATCTGTACCAATTAACTAACTAAATTATTAATTATTCCCCTATTATAATAGGTATGCATTTAATCCATTAACTTGATGGATGTACTCGCTACCCAATGGGGATGAAAGATGTCACAAGAAAAGATTGAAAGAAAACTGAAACAACATGGGAGGGCGTAAAGAAGGAAACTTCGAATAGATAAGAATGGAGGAGTAGTGTGAGTAACTTAGTGCTGCAGTGAGTTGTTAGTAGTAGTAGTAGTATTGAGGAAATGTATCTGAAACCTAAAATGATTCCCCTGTGTAGTTTAGCTTTTTTCAACTACGTCTTTTTTATTCAAATAAAGCTAGGACTTGAACTCTCTAAGACTCGATAATTAAACTTGTGTACAGCGATTTGCATACAGCGGTACTACTTAGTCAGACGTCTTATTTTAAAACACATTAATTTATTATTTTTTTGTCTTGTTTTTTTATTATTAATAAGAATTACTTCAGAAAGTTCAGTTGCAACTTCAACATTTGGTGTTCAAAATGTTGTTAATTGGAACTGAATGACCCGTCTTATACTTTTTATACTATTTCTCGGAACAACTGATGGTAAAATGAAATCATCACCTTCAGTTCAGAAAGTTGCCTTTCCTCAATCGATTAATGGAATTAGGGTAGTATTTTTATTTTACAGAAACGCTTTTTTTTACTAATGTATCTTATTACACTTATGATGATATACGTAAGTTTTCCCTGACTACGACCAGGAAAGTATTCAGAATTTTAGCTCAGAGTCGTAAATGTTTTAGAGGGAACACAACTTCACAAAATAAGTGAATTATACGGAAAATTTAAGATGTTGTAACACAAATCTGAGAAGTTTCATGAGTCCGGTGGTCTTAGACTCAGGGCCGTATCCAGGATTTCTATTCAGGGTGGGAGGGAGCCAACAAAAAAAAACTATAAAAAACACACCAAAAATGTGTTTATATTCATTTTTTGCTACGTTTATACGAGTCAAACGAAAATTTTGGGTGGGGGGCGAACCCCCTACCCCTGGATACAACCTTGCTTAGACTCGGAGCTGTGTCCAGGAATCGTTCGGGGGGGATGAGGGCATTTTCAAGGGGGAAAGAGTTAAAAAAAAGTTTAAAAAACCACCAAAGATTTGTTTATATGCATTTATTTTACCTTTTTTATGAGTCAGACACGCATCTGACTCGTGTGTCGGATGTGTGTCTTTATAATCTAGCGTATTATAAAGCGTAGCTTTATGAATAAGCTAGATCGTGAAAATAGTTTATATGAGAGCTTTTTTGTTGTGAGATTTAAGTGAATGTATCTTTTCTTTTTCCTTTTTTTTTGTCATTACTCCATGTTAGCAATATGCGTGTCTTTTGGGAAATAAAATAATAATAATAATAACATGTTGGGGGGTTCAGACCCCCTAGCCTCCTCCAAAATATTTGTCCGACTTATAAAAAAGGGCTTGCTTAGACTTGAACATGTCCTTCCCCTTTGTGCTTCCTTGATTGACTATTAATAAGCAAAATGCGAATATTGTTATATTAATAATCCAGGATAAGACTATTCCTTGGATTCTCAATTTGGCCACCATTTCCATTAGGAATCATAAATCGTCATGAAACCGAGCAAAGCAACACACGAAAAATTACACTTGATTATTTTAATTCAATTGAATCTTATTCACAGAAGCTTAGTGCTTCTCTGAGAATAGCAGTCGCATCATTGACACCAATGCATGCTGGTAACCCAATGGAATTCCAAAATTTTAGAACAGAACGAACTATGATTCTGAAACATTAATGCAAATTTCAAAAGCATGCGACAATTTCTGGAAAGTTCTAAAGAAGACAGTAAGCCATTATTGAGGGAATTCTATCTTCTGCTAATATTGTGGTATTATGGACCAACAGAATTTTCCATTTTGTCATTATATCAACTTGAAAATGTTCATCTCGAGTTCAAATTTATGGAAGTAAAATTTGAAACCAGCAAATAACAAAAATACAAACTTAAGAGGGTCACAATCCTTTTTTGCACTTTTCCTAGCTATAGGTCTACTACTGTTGAAATCGAACTTTAACATCCTGACATTAAATGAATTTAGGAGCATGTTTTTCATTATCAGTTTTTAAGCCTAAAACTTGGAAGCAGCAATTGATTAATTGTCTACAGTCGTATCAGTAGCAGTAACAGTACAGTCGAATCATGTCTAATAACAAACATGGTTACTTTATGTGACTACCTAGTCGCGAATATGTTACCAATGTAGTAAAAAAAAAGAAAAGAAAATTGTATTGCAACCAAGACATCAATTTGGAATTAGAATTATAGATTATTGGAAACTTAAAAGAGAAGAACTAGCGCTAGTGTAGAAAAAAATCCCCAGCAACTAACAATCATCTGCATTTAGCAACTTTATTTACCCTGAAAGTGCTGCACATTCATCTTTTTAGGTACACTAAATGTAAAGTAGGGCAAGAAGCAGAATTCTGTCGCCGTAGGTTTACCACCTTGAAGTCAACTGGGTCTACTTTGCGCAACATGTATTTCGACCTATAATTCTTAAAAATACGAATGCTGGATAATTATCATTTAAAGAGTAATTTAAACTTTAATCCTTTTGCATTACTGATTAATTTATCAAACATCCAATTTTTTTTTAAATTTTTATACTTTTTAAATGAAGTCACCAGATGCTACACACCCCACCCCAGCCCCCAGGGCAAGTACTGTAAGTTGCTCATTGTTAACATGTAAAGTTTGTATGAAGGTGGTGGTCGTACAAGCTCCAGAGGGGCTATCATCCGATTAGAAATCAGAAGTTCTAGTGTCCTTTTTAAGAGCCAAAAGTGATCGGAGGGCAACCAGAAACTTCTAATGGGTTGGAAAGTTTTAACATCTATCTTCCATATTGATTGCCTAAGATCAAACTCTTATAAGTTTCCAATTATTTGTGAATCGGGCCTGAATTGAAATTAAGAAAATGTTTGGCATCAAATCCCAGCGAAATCGGCTAATTAGCTCATAACTCTTTAGACCACTTGGGGTGAATTCCAAAATATTTAGCTACTAGTTTTATAATAATTCAGAAAAGTTATTGAAACATATGCGAATTTTATTTTTATTGGTAAGCTTTTAACTCTATTGGTTAGCTGTTAACAAAATACATAGCCATGAAAATAAAAAACAAAAATACCCAACAGATTGTTTGATTCATCAAGTTCAACCAATCAGTACGGTATAACTTCTTAGTTTAACAATAAACGGAATTTATTCTGCATCGTAACTTTAATTGTATCAGCTAAGCCAATGATAAGGTTGAGAAAGTATCTCTAACTAAAGTGATGCAACAAGGTACTAAATTATGGCTAGAAACAAAAATAACTTTTAGCTCGAACTGGGTTAATTTCGGTGATGCGGGCCATGACCCCCTCGCCTTGGTATTATCCCCAGTACTTAGTGATGGTGGTTCTGACGCGTGACATGAAATATAGAGTATTTTCACCTCAGTAAAGTGAGGGCATGCAAATTTGCTGCTCTTTTTTTTTGCAAAGTCCTTATCTGTGTTTGTTTTTTTAGTTATTGTCTTATCTTTCCTTTTCTCTATTTAATATATTATTTACTCCTTTCTTGCTTCATTTTACAATGTGCGTATCTGTGTTTTTTTTTCTTATATTTCTATTTTTCTCTTTCGATACTATCTACTATTTTCTTTACTGATTTTGGGTTATGGGATGTTGGCGCTCGAAGGGAGGATGTGCTCCGAGTTGTGCATTTCCACCCTAAAGGGCTGAATTCCTCCCTGAATGATAAACAGTTTATATGTAGGAACTCTCGTCCTGGCATTATTGGCCAATGTGAAACTTTTTTAAATGAAAAGAACCAGCTACTTATGGAAATATCTGGTTATAAATCACTTATTTATAAATAGAAATATGGCAAAAAAAGATGGGTTAGAATTTTACGTATCGTGTAATCTAGCAGCTGTAAGAAGAAATGATCTGTCAAAATATTGAACGGGTATTCGAATCTCTGTTCATAGAATGGACTATTAGCTCCAAAGAAAAGATAATAATTCGTGAAATACATAGATCTCCAAGCGGATCACCGAAGCAATTTATAAAACTATTAGAGAGTGTTCTTAGGAAAGTATTGTCTGAAAAGTCAGAAATAACTTTGATGGGTGCTTTTAACGTTGACTTGAAGGATACGTCATCGAATCAGGCTTGTGATATACTGGCATTAGTAACCTCGGCCTGGTTAACTCCCTGTACAAATATCCCTACACGAATTTAAAACCAATATGCAACCTTAATTGAGAACCTGTTCTCATCTATACATTTTGTAAGGAATGAAGTGCTACTATCAGATACATCGAATCATTCTCCAGTAGGAGTTTTGCTTCCAATCCCCCTGCTTGCTCGCCGAATATCCCCTAATAATAAACTAAGATTCCGATATGCACCAGCAAACATCGAAAAGCTCAAAGATTATTTATGTACTATGTCATGGGAGTTTGCAATACCTGAGAGGGTGAGCTTAGAAAATCATAATAAGGTATCTGACTTTTTTTTATGAAACAGTAAATGAGAAATTTATACATTGCCGAACACCCCCAAGTCTTTCACCCCAATTAAGTCTTTCTAAAAGATCAACACCCATAGCCTCATGGACTACAGCTGGAATACTGAAATCAATAAAGATGAAAAGATGAACTTTGGAAGGAGTATAGAAATAGACCGAGCGATGCTAAATTAGAGGCTTTTAAACTATACCGGAACATGCTTAAAACGCTGATTCAAAAAGCTTAAATTACATATCTTTCATGAGGCTTTGCGGATTGCGGCAAAAATATTAAGATAATTCGGGATGTAATTAAGGAAGTTACGCAACCCTCGGCAAGTCCTCGAAAGCTCCCTGAACCTCTTAATGTCCAGAATCAGCTTTTCTCGGATGAAGACCAAGTGCGACATCAGATGACCAAATTTTTTGCCCAGGTCGGGAAAACAACAGCGTGAGGTGTGGTTCCTTCTCCTAGTTTTGGATCTTGGAAGCAGTTCCTCGGTCCTTCCTGGGTAAAGTTGATGGTTCTTGAGTCAGTTACTGAGCAGGAACTGACAACAATAATTTCATCGGTAAAAAAAATCTTCAGCTGGATTCGACAAGATTCCTGCTAAATTAATTAAAAAAATTCTTCCGTCGATTATTACACCACTCTGCCACATGGTTAACCAGTCATTCAAGCTCGGAATATTCCCTCAGCCTCACAATTTGGCACGAGTGATAACACTATTTAAATGAGGTGACCAGGAGGACACGCGGAACTATTGACCTATATCTCTTCTGTCTGTTTTTTCTAAAATATTTGAAAAGTCTATGCTAAAGTGCCTGCTGAGTTTACTGGATGCGAAGAAGTTTTTTCACCGGCACCAGTTTGGCTTTCGGGAGAAGTGCTCAACAAAACGCACACGTAATGTGTTTCTCAATTTTATAAGACAGTCTCTAGACTCCGGCCTTATCCCCGCGGCAATATTCCTTGATGTGAAGAAAGCTTCCGACTGCCTTATACACGAGATCCTTCTTGGTAAGCTGTTCATCATGGTGTTCGTGGAGAAGCTCTTTCCTGGTTTTCTTCATTCCTAACTAGCCGATCCATTGTATTTGAAGGTTCTGATGAGCATGCTCCAGTTGAGTGCAGAGTACCACAAGGCTCAGTTCTTGGGCCATCCCTTTTCCTTATATATGTCAACCACCTCTATCGACTATTTAGCAACCCACGATTTAAATTATGATGTCAATTATGCCAGAAAGGAGATGCTAAGGTTGGGTGCTGAGGCTGGCTAAGCCTGGTCAGCATGAGGAGCTCTTTGCATTCACTGGCTGACGATAGTACCCTGGGGTCTGCAGCACCTGATGAATCATCCCTCATCTTCAAGCTATAACTGATGACAAAAAACATATATCAATGGTTTGATGCAAATTTATTAGCTTTGAATGTAAAAAAATCGTTTCTTCTCATATTCTCCATCATAGGTAAAAGCTTCCCTACTGTGATAGAGTTTCAAACACCCAGAGGATCCATATCCCACCCAGCTGACCGGTTTGTTCGTTTCCTTGGGGTACTTCTAGACGAACAAGAGCTAAGAGCTCATATGGCACTTGTGACGAGGTCGGAAGAGCCAAGAGCCCATATGACATGAGCTCTAGCGAAATTATAAGAATCAACAGATTGATTTAAAAAGAAAATCAGAGGCTTAATGCTAGTCAGGATTTAAAATAAGAGCTCTGAGACACGAGGTCCTTCTAAATATTAAAATTCATTAAGATCCAATCACCCACTCGTAAGTTAAAAATACCTCATTTTTTCTAATTTTTCCTCTCCCTTCAGCCCCCCAGATTGTCGAATCGGGGAAAACAACTTTATCAAGTCAAATAGTGCAGGTCCCTGACATGCCTACTAATTGACGTCGTCCTAGCACGTCCAGAAGCACCAACCGCACCAAAGCACTGGACCCCACTAACACCCCTATATATCAAGTTTCTATATATCAAGTTTCATTAAAAATCGATCACCCATTCGTAAGATAAAGTTACCTTAATTTTCACGTTTTCCAAGATTTCCGGTTTCCCCCTTCAACTCCCCCAATATCACTGGATCTGTTTGGTATTTCAAATTAAAGCTCAAAAGCATAAGATCCTTCTAAAAATCAAATTTCATTAAGATCTGATCACCCGTTCGTAAGTTGAAAATACCTCATTTTTCCTAATTTTTCAGAGTTACCCCCCCCCCAAATACCCCAAAAGAGAGTGGATCCGGTCCGGTTATGTCAGTTACGTATCTCGGACTTGTGCTTATTCTTCCCACCAAGTTTCATCCCGATCATTCCGCTTTAAGCGTTTTCCAAGATTCCCGGTCCCCCTCCCCAACTCCCACCAATAACACTGGATCCGGTCGGGATTTAAAATAAGATATCTGAGTTAAGAGACCCTTCTGAATATGAGATTTCATTAAGATCCGACCACTCCTTCGCAAGTTAAAAACACCTCATTTTTTCTAATTTTTCAGAATTAACCCTCCCACCCAACTCCCCAAAGAAAGCAGATCCGTTCCAGTTATGTCAATGACGTCTAGGACTTATTTCTATCTTTTTCACCATTTTTCATCCCGGTCCCTCCACTCTAAGCGTTTTCTAAGACTTTAGATCCCCCCCAACTCCCCCAATGTCACCGGATCCAGCCGGGATTTAAAATGAAGAGGTCTGAGACACAATATTAATCTAAATATTGAATTTCATTAAGATCCGATCACCCGTTCGTAAGTCAAAAATACTTTTTCCGAATTAACCGTTATATTCTGGTGGTGTGAGTGTTGATTCCTCCATGTTTATTTGTTTATTGATTTTTTTAGACTTTTTTTGTAATGTAGGTGGTGCGGAGACCGGTTGTACTCGGGCGGGGATTGTTGAGTAAAATCTATATATAGTTTTAAGTATGAATATACTTAATATTTATTCATATTTTGTTTTTCCCCGGGACATAACGGGCCATTGAGCCTTTTAAGATATTTTTGCTTATAAATGGAAGTTTATTGGTAATAAAAGGAACTTGAACTTGATAAAAAGTTAGATGTTAAACTTTTTTCATTCATAGCATGGAGCCTGGAAAACTTTAAAGAATTTGTTTCCACAGTTGATGCAATCAACTTCTAGTTGCATCAATGATTTATGACCCAGTCACAATTTTTTTTTAACAAATATTATAGTGTATGAATGGTTTAAACCCTGACATTTTAGTAAATTAATAGTGACCAGCATAATTATGGAATTAGGCAAAGCGATTATATAGTAGTTGATTTGCGTTTTGGTGCCAGAACTTCAATGAAACAACTGGGTCCATCTGCATGGACCCAGTTGTCCATGCAGCTACCATTGAGCATTAGGACGGCAGAAATTTAAAAGATTATTTTTTTTGGGCAAAATTGTCGGATTTTATTATGGGTGGCGGGGTGGGTAAGGGAGGAAGAGTGAGCTGGGAGCTATGTGTGGACTGGGAAGATAAGGGTGGGAAGGGTGGTGGAGGGGGGAGTTGAGTATTGAAGAGTTTTGGAGATTGGATTTGTTATTATTATTTTTCTTTTATATTCTCATTTATCTATTATTATCTTTAATTCAGTTTTTTTAGTTATTAGAGATATAAGTTATTTATAGTTTATAATATATATAAACTATATTGATATATAGGCTGTATATTGTTTATTTATTTTTGGGTTATTTATAACATAATTAATGAAAAAGTTGAGTTTATTTTTAAATAGTTGTGTTAATAGGTAAGTAGTAACGCAGAATTTCGTGTGATCCCAAACCCCCATAGGTTTTCTCCAGCGCGAAAGAGTTGTTTAGTTTATTTATTTGTGGATGTGAAAATAAAAGAACTTAGACTTGTGATATTTTTTTGAAAATGTTTGTTTTTTTTGTTTCCATATATAAAACGCCTGATTCAACCTACATTAGCCAAAAAATTAAAGTACTGACCTTGAGATAATTATGTCTTGTAAACTTTTTATGACAGCCTGGGTATTTACAAACATACGATGTACCCGTCTTCAAACCTTCGTTTTTTATTTCTAATTGGTTATCATAAGATTCTGCAGGTGGCTCTGGAGTTTCAATAAGGACCGGCTCTGAAGAAGAAAAGCAAAGTCAAGTTACTAAAAAACGCCATTAAAGTATAAATCCTAACATACACAGATACGAACGGAAAACTTCAACCAGAGGATGCAGCTACGTTATCACTAAAAACGAATCAAAAAAGTGAAATAATACTTAAAAGACAAAATGTTCTTAATGGAGAAAAAAAAGTCACAACCCCAATTATCATAATAATAAATAAACACAAAATTCCAACAATTGCACTGAGAGGGGCAATTATCAGGACTTCTATACATTTCAGGCCTTTTTTCATGTGGGAGCGCAAATTATGCCTGCACTTTTGCAGGCACATTTTTTTACAACAACATAAATCTGTTTTCCGAACATAATCCCGCTTTGGTCCAAGCGCTGTGGAATGGGAGGATTCAAAATTCTTTTTAAGGCGTCCGATGAGGCCCCCTCCGAAAAGTTTTAGCACGATTAATCATCTTAGTGGTTTCACCAAACAAATTTAAACCCTTGCATAGTTTTTCGGGTTTGTATCATTTTTTCGTGGGTTAGTATAGTTTTATGTGCTACGTATCTTCTATGGTTAAAAACGATAAAGCTAGAGAGCAGGGAGAGAGAGAAGAGGAAGAGAGAGAGAGGGAGAGAGAGAGAGAGAGAGAGAGAGAGAGAGAGAGAGAGAGAGAGAGAGAGAGAGAGAGAGAGAGAGAGAGAGAGAGAGAGAGACAGAGACAGACAGAGAGACATGGAATTATAATGGAGGAAAGAGAGAGGGAAAGAGAAGGGGGAGACATACAGGAAGAGATAGACTTACCGAGAACTGATAGAACTAAATATGGATCATCGGATAATGGGTCCAAAACAGTGTCTCTGCTTTCTGAAAAAAAAAAGTTAAACTGTAATAACAAATAATAAACAGAAAAGAAAGATTAACATTATTGTAGTATACAAGAAAAATAAAGAATATAGCAGAACATGTAATATTATGACAAAATCTATTAAAAACAGTTTTAACATAAACAGTTTAATATTATGACAAGATAACTATTAAGAACAGTTTTAATATTTATTACATAGCTCTTTTCTCTCCTCATATATTTTTATTAACGAGGTCTTTAATAATTCTGTGAAGTCAAAAATGAATCAACAGGTCTGCCTAGCCAACGCCGTACCTTAGAAAAGACTTCCAAGCGATAAAAGTAAATTATGAACCTGCTGTTGGAAGCCATAATCATTTGCCATTTTGTACAAGTGTTGTCACAGATGCAACTGTCTTGCGCTTCATTCAATTATAATATTTTCTACTTCCATTGTGTGGTCAAAGAGGGACAAGTGTCCACATTAGTCATTGAGAAAACAACGTTTGAGAAGGGCGAAATATTCGTGTGATTGTTCTTCATTTTCTTGCTACCGGCCATTGACCAGTTGTCTTTCAAAATTTTCTTCTTTGTTTTATACAACAATTCAAACTTAAAATAAGCAAAAGTTACTACGAAAAGTTACTATGAGCATATATACAAGGAACGAACAGAGATTGAAACGAATAGAAACTAAACAAACAGAAATAAAATTACACATCTGCTATTTTAATTGCCTGGATTCGCATAGTCTGTTTCCTTAGAATTCTGCCCCCTCCCCCAAGTCAAAATTTATCTGCCCCCCTTCTACTACTCTTTCAGTTACCAAGACATTACAGATAGGATATTTTGATAGCCTGGGTACAAATGTTTTTTTTTCAATTTACTTCCATGCCTCCTCCCAAATGAAATTCGAGTTTCAAGATATTCCCTATAAGTTTAAACTCTATTCTCTAAGCCATTCCAATGTAATTGCATGTAATGTATTTTTGAAAATCAAGTGCAGAAAAGAGCTTGTGATTTAATCAAGCATGTAAGCAGTTTCAGGACCACCCCCCTCTTCATCCCTGCTTTAAAACCCTCTAAATGGCGAGTGTCATTTAGAGGTTTTCATTTAAATTTTACTGAAAAACCATGTGTATTTTTAACTATGTGGTTTTTCTTTATCAAACATCAATAGCAAAAAGGAATACCACAATCATACACAAAAAGGAAAATCAAAATGCTTCCATTACATAAAACAATTGACCTTGTAAAATGAAATTGCATAAAAAACTAGTTTTTTTTTTAACCGAAAGTAAGGAGCAACATTAAAACTCAAAACGAACCGAAATTACTTCATATATGAAAGGGGCTGTTCCCTCCTCAACACCCGCTCTTTACGCTAAAGTTTGACTCTTACTCTCAGATCTACCTTTTAAAACAGTAAAAAACATTAATGTAAAGAGCGAGGTATTGACGAGGGGGTGAACCCCCTCAAATACGTAATAAAAACATACAAATATAGAAGTTCGTTAAGTAGAAGTTCGCAACTAGGCCTCCTCCCCCGCTCCTTTTTTTCCAAATCTTGCGAATAAAACTATGAAAAAGCCATTTAACCAAAAAAAGATTAAAATGAAAATTTCGTTTTAATTATTTATGTGCGGAGAGCCAAAATCAAAACATGCATTAATTCAAAAATTAGAAATTAAATAAAAGAAAACAAGTTTTTCTTAACTGAAAGTAAGGAGCGACATTACAATTTAAAACGAACAAAAATTCCTCCGGATAAAAAAGGGGCTTTTCCTCCTCAACGCACCACTCTTTACGCTAAAGTTTTTTTATTGTTTTAAAAAGTAGAGGTAAGAGAAAGAGTCAAATTTAGCGTAAAGAGCGGGGTGTTGAGGAAGAAAATCCCCTTTCATGTACGGAATAATTTGTGTTCGTTTTAAGTTTTAATGTCGCTTTTTACTTTCAGTTAAAAAAAACTTGTTTTTTTATTTAATATTAATTTAAATCTACGGACTCTGTAATCTGTTAATAATCCGTAAGTAATCTGTTTGATTTGTTGAAGGGACATTTTGAATTGACAAATCAATACATGACTTAACAATTAATTGATTATTCATTTGAAAGGATTTCCTTTAAAAGGAAGAAATATGGGTAAAATGTATTGCATACACACCAGACTAACGAAACTAGATCGTTAGTCTAGTTTAAATTATTTAAACTGTTTAAACAAAGAATTTTATTTAAAATACAAATATATCTTTATGTTGATGATATTATTCCCTTTAATTTCATCTTGCTTTGGGTATCGTTTTTTCATTGATATTAATTTCTGTTCGTTTTAAGCCTGAATTATTATATCTCCAAATTTCTAACCACCTTGGGTTTTAATATTGCTCTTTCTTTTGCTTTGAAAAAGTACTTTTTTTGGAATACTTTTATTAAGATTAATGTCTGTCCATTCTTAATTAACAAGCTTCATTATTCGTTAATATTTGGAATATTTGTGAAGATTCTCCCAGTTTTTATGCTTACGAAAATACAATGTTAATTTATAATTTAAATTTCAAACAAAATTTGAAGGTTTGGTCCAAATGTTCGATCAACAATACTTTATGAATTTTTTTCTAATTTTTAATAATAGTTTTACAAGAGAATTATAGGTGGATGGGGAGTGAAATTGTTACTCATGGTAATAAAAATCTCCATAATTTTCGGTCGTTTATGAAATTGAAGCCATCCTGACTCCAATCCTGTTGACACCCTTGAGTATGCACGAATCTAAATCCATCATTTTATAAGATCCATCATTTAACATCTTTTTCTGTAATTTATTGTTGTAATTGTTTGCTTGATTAAATAAATTCATGTGAAGGTCATTTATATCAGGGCTTCTTAAACTTTTTTATATAGCGACCCCCTTCAAGCTTAGGAAATTTTAAACGACCCCCTCCTCCATATAATGAAATATATATTAACCGTAGATGTAATATCGCACTATTTTACAATGTAAATAAAATAAGGATTAAAGAATACGTGCCTATTCATTTCACATATATGTAATTGGAAACGTTGACGGGATATCGGTCGTAATAAAACACAATAAATAGAATGACATAAAACTATATCTATATATTCAATAGAAAAAATAAACTTTTGTAACAATTTTTTTTAATAAAAACATATTATTAACATAAAACAATATTAATGTGACGGATGTGATTGTTTATTTTCACACAAATAATTAAATCTAGGCTCAATTTGAGTTAGTGCAGATCGTAATAGATTTTCAACGTTTATTAAAGTTGAACGGTATTTTGATTTTATGTAAGTTAATGTGGAAAAGGCTGATTCACATAAATATGTTGTACAAAATGGCAGTAATTTGTTCATTGCCATATCCAATAGTAGGGGATATTCTGATTTGATTTCTATCCAAAATACATGCACAGGCACTTGAGAAAATCTGAGTCGTAAGGTAGTATCACTTGTTAATTCGGCAAATTCTTCTTGTGCTTTTAAGTTTAAAAAATTCATTTCTTCCATTTCAACTGAAAATGGATTGCAAATCCATTGTTGTGTATCGATATCATTGGGAAAATACCTATGCATGTAAACTTCCATTTCCTTCAAATGATTAACTATAATTTTTGTTATAGGAGTATCTTTTTTTGAAATATTGTTACTAATTATATACTCGTCAGTAAATGGAAACATTTCGAGCGATCCACTTTCCACTCTGTTCTTCCATATAAGAATTTTTTTAACAAAGGCCTCAAGTTTATTTTTTAACATAAACATATTAATGCAGACTCCCTGCATTGATAAATTCATATCATTGATTTTATCAAAAATATCTGCCAAATAGCATAGCTTGAGAAGCCATAAATTATCGTGAAAATAATCGGCCAAATTAGAATTTTGCTCTGTTAGAAATATAAGAACTTCATCTTTTAAAGTTAATAATCGTTTCAAACTTCGACCTCTTGATAGCCACCTAACTTCAGCATGTAGCAATAAACTTGTATAATCCGAATCCATATCAATGCACAAATTTTTAAACAATCGACTATTAAGTGCTCGACTTTTAATAAAGTTAATGATTTTGACTGCATCAAAAAACACAGTGTTTAATTCTGGTGCAATTTTTTTAACAGCAAGTGCCTCTTGGTGAATCATACAATGTGTAAATGTAATATGATCATTTCCAGCTTTAACAAATGCTGTAAAACCAAGATCTTGTCCGGTCATTGCTGCAGCACCGTCCGTGCACACACCAACACAATTTTTCCAATTTAATCCTTCTTTTTCAAAAAACTCTTTTACTTTTTTATATATATCTTTTCCACGAGTATGACCTTCCAGAGGACGACAAAACAGTATATATTCAGGAATTCTTCCCTCATAAATATATCTTACAAAAAGTAACAACTGTGCCATTTTTGAAATGCCCGTCGACTCGTCCAGTTGTATTGCAAACTTTGAGCTGTCTTTAAGCCTCATAAGAAGCTGTTGAAATTGATCTTTGCTATGTCTGAAATTCTTTTGGACACAGTGTCATTTGATAATGGAATTTTACTAATTTCAGCAGCATACTGTTTTCCATGAACAATTTCAGACGTTCTTATAGCTGCAGGTAGTAAAAGTTGCTCTCCAATAGTAAAAGGCTTTTTCGTTTTTGCTATCAATTACGAAACTTCATACGATGCCAATAGATATTTATCATTCAAAGTAACATAATTCTTCAAAGTGTTCTTTTCTGTATTTGATGTTTGCAAAAGACGCTCAAAATATTCTATTGGCTTTTTTGATAACGTTGTATGTTTAGTATTCAAATGTCGTTGCAGTTTTGACAGTTTCATGCTTTCTGCAGCTAAAACTTCTTTGCAAATTAAGCACACTGGTTCTTCTTCATTGTTGTGAGAAGAGCATGTGAAGCCATACTGCAAATATGATTCGTCATATTTTCTTTTTTTTTGTTTTGCTAGAAGTCGGATTTGAAGCACTGCAACTTGGTTGTGGCGGCGTGGCAGACTTATTATTTGGAATTTTAATTAGCCATTTATCCATGGTGGTTAAATAATTAAACAAAATGTAGTTTAACATTAATGTAATAATTAAAAACACCAACTGAAAATTACACAGTAAATACACATGTCACAACGAAGACAAAACTGAGTCCAAACTGAAGTACAATCAGAATGTGTAACCTGTAAGCCCAAGGCGACGAGGCGTCTGGGTACTTATAATCACTAAGTTATCTTGCAAACACTGACGCCGGCGGCCAGACATCAATGTCGTAGCTTCAGTTGAAAATCGAGAAGCGCGTTGTATTTATTATTTTAAATGCTACTTCCATATTTTCATTTATAGGCCCTACATAACAGTTTTGCATTGCCAATTTTTTCAAAAAAAAAAAAAAAAATATAATAAAACGACAATAGTATTTTGTATGATTTTTATTTGTATTTATATTTTTGTACGTAGTGTGTATACTAATTTTAAAATTTTATTTATAATGATTGAAAAGTATCAGATCTTTGCGACCCCCTTTCAGTAGTCTCACGACCCCCCTGGGGTTCGCGACCCACAGTTTAAGAAGCCCTGATTTATATAATAAAAAGGGAACTTTTTTCTTGCCTTAAAAAGGGCATCACAAATCAAAACAGCCATATTTGTTTCGTTAGTTCTTTTTTTAATTGAGATTTCCTTAATCTTAAAATTTTAATTAAGCTGTCAATATGGACTGAAATTTCAGAACAGATAAAGGTAAGGAAAGGTAGGAAACGACACTAGACTTCTCTAAGTCCAAATCGGCGGTGCTGATCTCCACCTCAAGTCCCTTCCGCCATGAAGTGTTAAAAGATAAGCATTAAAAGATTCGATTTTCCATACTAAGAATCAATATATCCACGTATTCCTAACAAAATGTATTCTTCTTGGTAAAGTTTATATGGTCCAGTCTACTAGTGTTATCTCCTCTCTACTTTTAAACACACACATAGGGGGTGTACATTTGAAGCTACTCGACCCTCAAGACGTTATTACGCGCACCTGGGTCTTATGCAATACTAAAGTGCACATGTAATGGGTATAGTACACCTGTATATTGCGTAATAGGGCTTTGTTTACTTTTAGTTGATATGTAATAGGTGTTTGTTTACTTATGCAAATGGCTGCAGGTGGTTGTTACGTAATAAGAGATTTATTTGTTAGAAACTGCTAGTCAAGCAGGGAAGTCCCTGTTGCAAAAATTGATCTTGGTCGAATATTTACACGTGAAGATGACGCAATTTTATGTGACTTGTTTTGGTTCTGGTGGAAATTTACAATCCAGAAAAACAGGTTTTGAAGGTCAACGACACGTGAGCTGTTTGATTTCCTCAGCATTGAAAAATAGCTTACTGTGTCAAAATCGAGGATATCATTTTTTAGAAATGGATGATTTTACTCTTATGAATATTGAAGTGTTAACAATGGCGAAATGACACCTAAAGTGGCTAACGTTGCAGTAGAAATTACATGGAATTGCCAGCTAACCATAGCATGGGACGTGATGTCTGCGGGATATGCAATAGCATTATGCAAATCCAAGTCGAAAGAACAGTTATGCTTTGCAGTAAAAGTAAATATAATGTATACACAAATATTATAACATGGATTAAATGCATTAGCGAAATACATTGAAGAAAACGATCCAAATTAATCTATAAGTGAGTTTGCTACTAGCAAGGAAGAATCTTCGTTAATTGTTAGTCTACAATTAAATAAAAAAACAAGTTTTTTTAAATGAAAGTAAGGAGCAACATTAAAACTTAAAATGAACAGAAATACTCCGTATATGAAAGGGGCTTTTCCTCCTCAACGCCCCGCTCTTTACGCTAAAGTTTGACTCTTTCTCTTAACTCTATTTTTAAAACAGTAAGAAACTTTAGCGTAAAGAGCGGGGCGTTGAGGAGGAAAGCCCCTTTCATATACGGAGTAATTTCTGTTCGTTTTACGTTTTAATGTTGCTCCTTACTTTCATTTAAAAAACATTTTTTTTTATTTAATTTCTGGACGTTTTTGAATTAATGCATATTTTGATCTTGGCTCTTCGCACATAAACAGTTACAACGAAATTTGCATTATAATTAATTACAATTAATCGGAAGATTTTGAGAAAAAAGGAGCGAGGGAGGAGGCCTAGTTGCCCTCCAAGTTTTGATTACTTAAAAAAGCAACTAGAAGTTTTAACTTTTTACAAACGTTTTCATTGGTAAAAAAATATAAGTAACTTATGAATTAACTTAAGTAACGAACTTCTATATTCGTATGTTTTTATTGCCTATATGAGGGGGTTCAACCCTCGTCGATACCTCGCTCTTTACACTAAAGCTTAGATTTTGTCCGAATTCCTTAAGAATGACCTCTGAATCACAAAGGCCGTAGAGCAAATAGTTGAAATTACTAAAAATACTTTACCGTAAAGAGTGAGGTATAACGAGGAGGTAAACCCCTCATATGCGTAATAATTTTTGTTCGTTTTAAGTTTTAATGCTGCTTACTTTCAGTAGAAAAAACTTTTCATATTTATTTTTCACTGTTTTTCAAATAAAGCTAGAAAATCCTGCGCCCCCTCATTGAAATTCTCTCCCCATGAGAAGTTTCTCCATGGAAATATCCTACCACGTAACCCCACCTCAACCCCCCCTAAACCAAAAGATCCCCCTTAAAACGTCTGCACACTTCCCAGTAACCATTACTATATGTAAACACAGGTCAAATTTTGTAACTTGTAGCCCCTCCCACGGGGACTGCGGTGGAGTAAGTCGCCCCTAAAGACATAGTTATTAGGTTTTTTCGACTATGGTGAATAAAATGGCTATCTCAGAATTTTGATCCGGTGTCATTTGGGAAAAAATGAGTGAGGGAGGGGGCCTAGGTTCCCTCCAATTTTTTGGTCACTTAAAAAGGGCACTAGAACTTTTAATTTCCGTTAGAATGAGCCCTCTTGCGACATTCTAGGACCACTCAGTCGATACGATCACCCCTGGAAAAAAACAAACAAAAAAAAACAAATAAACACGCATCCTTGATCTGTCTTCTGGCAAAAAAGCGAAATTCCACATTGTTGTAGATAGGAGCTTGAAACTTCTACAATAAGGTTCTCTGATACGCTGAATCAGATGGTATGATTTTCATGAAGATTGTAAGACTCTTAGGGGGTGTTTCGCCCTATTTTCTAAAACAAGGCAAATTTTCTCAGGCTCGTAACTTTTGATGGGTATAACTGATCTTGATGAAACTTATATATTTAAAATCAGCATTAAAATGCAATTCTTTTGATGTAACTATTGGTATCAAAATTCCATTTTTTAGAGTTTCGGTTACTATTGAGCCGGGTCGCTCCTTACTACAGTTCGTTACCACGAACTGTTTGATTGGTAGTGAGAGTATAAGGATTAAACAGGCTTGGATTTGGGAAAGAAAAAATCATACGGAATCTATTGACTGTGGAAACTTTGTGGAAAATTATGACAGTTCATATAACAGACTTACCAATATGTTCTTTATGAATATTAAATAAAAAAACAAGTTTTTAAATGAAAGTAAGGAGCGACATTAAAACTTAAAACGAACAGAAATTACTCCGTATATGAAAGAGGCTTTTCCTTCTCAACGCCCCGCTCTTTACGCTAAAGTTTGACTTTTTCTCTTTACTCTACATTTTAAAACAGTAAAAAACTTTAGCGTAAAGAGCGGGGCGTTGAGAAGGAAAAGCCCCTTTCATATACGGAGTAATTTCTGTTCGTTTTAAGTTTTAATGTCGCTCCTTACTTTCATTTAAAAAAATTGTTTTTTTATTTAATTTCTGAACGTTTTTGAATCAATGCATGTTTTGATTTTGGCTCTCCGCAGAGGAATAATTAAAACGAAACTTGTATATTTTTTTTTTTTTTGGCTAAATGGCTTTCTCATAATTTTGAGAAAAAAAGAGCGGGAGAGGAAGCCTAGTTGCCCTCCGATTTTCGGTTAATTAAAAAGGCAACTAGAACTTTTATTTTTTTACGAATCTTTTTATAAGTAAAAGATATATGTAACTTATAAATTAGCTTACGTAAAGAACTACCTTTGACTCCTTTCACCTCTTTGACTTCTTCTTCAGGAAAACTAGCCACTGGAAGCGCTATTCTCCTCTAGTCAGCAAACAACGAATATATGCAATTACGGACAATAATACACTGTTATTGATTGCGGAAAGTGCGAGTACCTAAGCTACCTGTCCTCAGCAGTTTAAGGCCACTAGGCCGGCCAGTACCAATACGGCTCTTCCTACTCATTCCCGCTCCCTTCTGCACAATCAAAAACTGTAGATAAATCAAGTCCTTTTAAAAATTGACTTCTTCAAGCTTTAATCATTACTGCCTTAAATATCTTACGATCAATTTCCCATGGCAGGTTAGAATCCAGGATAGATGTATAAGTATTTGGAATCAAACAGTTCGTGGTAACGAACTGTAGTAAGGAGCGACCCGGCTCAATAGTAACCAAAACTCTAAAAAATGGAATTTTGACACCAATAGCTACATCAAAAGAATCACATTTTAATGCTGATTTTAAATATATAAGTTTCATCAAGTTTAGTCTTACTCATCAAAAGTTACGAGCCTGAGAAAATTTACGTTATTTTAGAAAATAGGGGAAAACACCCCCTAAAAGTCATAGAATCTTAACGTAAATCACACCATCAGATTCATCGTATCAGAGAACCCTCCTGTAGAAGTTTCAAGCTCCTATCTACAAAAATGTGGAATTTTACATTTTTTGTCAGAAGGCAGATCATGGATGCGTGTTTATTTTTTTTATTTTTTTGTATTTTTTTTCCCAGGGATGATCGTATCGACCCAGTTGTCCTAGAATTTTGCTAGAGGGCTCATTCTAACGGAAATGAAAAGTTCTAGTGCCCTTTTTAAGTGACGAAAAAAATTGGAGGGCACCTAGGCCCTCTCCCACGCTAATTATTTTCCCAAAGTCAACGGATCAAAATTCTGAGATAGCCATTTTACTCAGCGTAGTCGAAAAACCTTATAACTATGTCTTTGGGGACGACTTACTCCCCCACAGTCCCCGTGGGAGGGGTTACAAGTTCAAAACTTTGACCAGCGCTTACATATAGTAATGGTTATTGGGAAGTGTACAGCCGTTTTCAGGAGGATATTTTGGTTGGAGGCAGGGGTTGAGAAGAGGGGGATATGCTGGGGGAACTTTCCATCGAGGAATTTGTCATGGGGGGAGAAAATTTCCATGAAAGGAGCGCAGAATTTACTAGCATAACTTAAAAAAAAAACAAATGAAAAAATAAATATGAAAAAGTTTTTTTTTTACAGCTGGAAGTAAGCAGCAGCATTAAAACTTAAAACGAACAGAAATTATTACCCAAATGAGGGGCTCACCTCCTCCTAATACCTCGCTCTTTACGCTAAAGTATTTTTAGTAATTTCAACTATTTATTCTGTGGCTTTTGTGATTCAGGGGTCATTCTTAATGAATTGGGACAAAATTTAAGCTTTAGTGTAAAGAGCGAGGTACTGACGAGGGGGCAAACCCCCTCATATATGTAATAAAAACATGAGAATACAAAAGTTCTTTACGTAAGCTAATTTATAAGTTACGTATATCTTTTACTTGTAAAAAGATTCGTAAAAAATTAAAAGTTCTAGTTGCCTTTTTAACTAGCCGAAAATCGGAGGGCAACTAGGCTTCCTCCCCCGCTCTTTTTTTCTCAAAATCATTCGATCAAAATTATGAGAAAGCCATTTAGCCAAAAAAAATATACAAATTTCTTTTTAGTTATTCCTCTGCGGAGAGCCAAAATTCAAACATGCATTGATTCAAAAACGTTCAGAAATTAAATAAAAAAAAAACAGTTTTTTAAATGAAAGTAAGGAGCGACATTAAAACTTAAAGCGAACAGAAATTACTCCGTATATGAAAGGGGCTTTTCCTTCTCAACGCCCTGCTCTTTACGCTAAAGTTTTTTACTGTTTTAAAATGTAGAGTTAAGAGAAAGAGTCAAACTTTAGCGTAAAGAGCGGGGCGTTGAGAAGGAAAAGCCCCTTTCATATACGGAGTAATTTCTGTTCGTTTTAAGTTTTAATGTCGCTCCTTACTTTCATTTAAAAAACTTGTTTTTTTTTATTTAATCTTAGCCAAGGAGCAGAAACGCTTAAGAACAATAGTCTCCTTACTCTGAGCCTGGCAATCAAATAATATATGCTGGATTGTTTCATCTGCAGAAAAGCAGACTTGGCATAAAGGGGTATGATGTAGCTTCCAATTAAATAACAAGCTATTTAGAAGTATGGCACCTGATTTCAACCGGTAATATAGCACTTTATTTAATCCTGTATGAAATGGAGGTAAAATTAACTTACTGTGATTAACATTGGATCTTTGCCTGATAATATCTCGTGAATTGAGGTCAGAGGAAAGACTAGGAATTAACATGGAAGCCTTTGCTGCAAGAAAATCAGCCATATCATTATATTTGATGCCTTTATGACTTGGAACATATTGAAAATAAACCTCAGTTCCTTCGATCTTAAGATTAAGAAGCTGTCTTCTAATATTATATAAATCCTTGTCATTAGCAATTTTATTAATATTTTGGATCAATAGTAATGCTGATTTAGAGTTGGAGAGACACAGTATACTTTCAGATATAATTTATAAGTGCATCCAAGGCCAGGCAGATGGCACATCATTCCGCAGACAAGATAGAAGATCCCAATGGGAGAGGAGAATAGATGTTCAAATTCAGGGATGGGATACATGCTCCTGCTCCAGCTCTTTCCCTCTGGACAGATCCATCTGTATATATTTTTATATAGTTGGGGTACGCCTTTGAGATCTGTTCAGCCAAAATAGTCTGGATCTCGTAATTAGGAATCAAGTCTTTACTAATAGAGATAAGTTCTACTTGACAACTTGGAGGACTCATTTCCCATGGAGGGGACTCAGTAAAGGGATATGTATAAAGCGAATGTTGATTCCAATTCGGGACCTCCAGTTGAAACTGATTCCATGATGAATGGGCATTGAGACAGCCTGACTTCCCAGCAAAGGTATGTGCATATACAGCATGCTTGGCTCCATAAGCCTAGATTTGCGAGAAATATTTAATCCTTAGACTGGATGCTCTATCACTTAGGGACGCCAATCCTGACAGTATTTTTAACTTTGACAGAGGAGTATGCTTATGCACACCCAAAGCTATTCCAATAGCAGAATTTTGTAAAGGTTCCAGGACTTTGAATGAGGATGGGGGACGAGCTGGAAAAATTTGAATCCCATATTCTATATTTGAACGAATGTATAATTTGTAAAAATCAAAAATAATTTTTGGGTGACATCCTCACTTACTTCCAGCAAGTCTCTTTAGAATACACAGTCTCTGAATAATCAGAGATTTCAAAGAATTAATATGTTCATGCCACTGCATTTTAGAATCCAATAATAAACCAAGTAACTTCACTGAATTGCAATACGGGATCTCTCTTGAGAAAATTGTTAGTGGATTAGGAGGATCTGTAGTACCATTAGTAAATATAATGGTTTTAGTTTTACTGATTGAGATTGGGAAGCCAAATGCTAAAAAGAATCTCTGGACTAAACTTATATCCTGTTGAATAAGACTTTGAAGAAGGCCAATATCCCTTCCCGACTTCCAAATAATCAAATCATCTGCATAAAGGCCAAATGATGCATGAGATACTTGAAAGTCAGAAACATACAAGTTGAATAGAAGAGGGCTCAATATTGCTCCTTGAGGAAGACCTCTCGTAATGGGACATTGCTTACCTCTAGACTGAATGTAACAACATCTATCAGTTAGAAAGGACTTCATAAAACTTATAAAAGAATAAGGGAAGTCAAGATTTATGAAGATTTCCAATATTTTATTGTGAACTACGTTTCCATAGGCATCCATCAGTCAAACAGAACAGCCATTGTGACATGTCTTATTTTAAGAGAGTTACAAACATCAATTTCTAGCTGGGTAATGTTACCTAAAGAGCTATGTCCTTTTCTGAAACCTGTTTGTTCACTAGGAAAGAGATTGTTGACTTCAGCAAACAACTCAATTCTTGATAAGACAAGCCTTTCCAGGACTTTACTAAAAGAAGGTAATACCAATATAGGACAGTAAGACTTAAGATCACTAGATAAGCAAGAAGGTTTTAAAGCTGGAAATACCTGAGCAATCTTCCAAGCATCTGGGAACGTTTGACTTGACCAAATAAGATTATAAAGACTTAAGAGGTTTGTATGAAACACCTTTGGGGACTCATGAATCCACTTCATATAAATACCATCATGACCTGGGGAAGACTTGATATTAAGAGAATTAAGTGCTACACAAAATTCATCTTGGGAAAAAGGTTTCATTAGAGTGCCTTTATAAGAACAAGTAAGAGGAGGAAGATTACAAAAAGGAGGTCAGATGGGATGAAAATCTGAGCAATAATTTTTTAAAATATTAGTAAACAGATCTGCCTTCTTTTTATCTGAGACAATTGGATAACCATCCTGAATGATATCATATCTGCAGGCATCATTAGGCTGCTTTCCACTATTTAGTTGGCTAATGAGATTGTGGACCATTGAATTTAGGGTTCTAAAACTGATACTTGAGCTGAAATTCAGCCCTGTACTCTGTTTAGCTCTCCTACAAAGCAGTTTCACCTTAACACATGATTGCTTATAAGAGATTGCTGTTGACTGAGATGGGTGCTTTTGAAACATTTTATGAGCCTTTCTCTTTGCCAGAACTGCAACCCTACGCTCATCATTTCACCAATTCTTGGGTCTTTTGGAGCCATTGTAAAAATGCACCCTTGTCATTGGAATTGTCAATTTAGCTGACTCCAGCAGGATTGATTTCAAATTAGACTCAATGGTATTAATATCAGAATTGGAAGAAACAAAGGAAAAATCCACTTCATTTAATATCTCACAAAAAAGGGACCAATTGACTTTGGAGTTAATAAATGTAGGGATGTAGAGTTTGGGAGCATAGTATAAATCTTGAAATGATGTAAGAATTGCAGAATGATCAGATTGAAAAGAAGACACCTTTACCATCTGAACTAGATCATAATATGAAGAAGGACCTAGAAGCAAATGTATAGTTAAGAAAGAGTTAGAAGAAATATTATACCAGGTCTGAAAGTCAAATGGAGTGAAAATAAAGGTGTCTGGGAAATTGGACAAAATATATTCTATTCCTCTTCCTGCTTTGTTGCTACCAGCTGATTGTTCCCAAAGAGGACTATGGACACTAAAATCACCAAAAATAAAGGTATTATTACCTGATAATTCTGCTTCCAAGATACTTTGAATGTCCTTACTCCCACATGGATTATAAAAATATTTTATGGCAAGATGGTTACCATTGGCTAAGGTAATTATTATACCTACAACATCTATTTCATGCCTGTAGATAGTTAAGGGTCGAGGGGAATGTTGGATTGAAACATGAACAAAGATCGCAACACCCCCTTCCTTTCTGTTAGTTGATCTATCTTTCCTGTAGCACTTGTACCCAGGCATTTTGATTTTCTTGAACTGATGAAGATTAGTCTCTTGTAGACAAATAGTCCCAATTCTATTATCATTTGCATATTAGATAAGATCAGCAAGTTTATTTGAATTTAAAGAGACGCAATTCCACTGTAGGATATGCAGCTTAGCTAACATAGGAAGAGTTGAATAGGTGACATGCATGATACTTTGAGAGAATGGATGATAATTCTGTTCCTATTTCATTGAAAATAGAATTGGAAAAGTAGTGTTCTGCAATTTCTTTTGTTATACTGGCTTTTTTATCTTTAGCCATATTTGATTGTAAGATTAGGTCCGCTGATGCAACATATTTAATTAAATTTGTAATAAGAGGTCCAACTCTATCTTGCATAGTGTTGGCTTGAGTGGAAATATTAGGAAAAGCTGCCACTCTTTCAGACCAAGATTTAGGATTAGTTCTAGGATTGTTGAGGGATGGACTAGCTTCAGCCACCTTGGGATGCTCCTTAGCTAACAGAGGGTAAGAAGTCTCAGTAGGAGGTATGAGTGCCTGATTTTGGTTGTTATTGGGGACCTGTAGCCCAGGTTTTTGAGGAAGGGCTAAATTCACTTCCTTAGCATCATTAGCTCTTGGACCTGATAGTAATTTGGAGAGCTTAGCCAGCTCCATTGCAGCTATAGGGAAAGGGACATTTTCTTGAAGAGCAATCCTTAAAACTTTAGCTTGTTGAACATATTTCAGGACATGAATTGTGATCTATTGATTGATGTCTACCATCACAATTTGTACGTTTAGGAACTTCTGTACATGTACTTTCTGTAGACAAGGAGTGATTACCAAGGCAATTAGGGCACCCTGGTTCAGAAGAAGAACAAATACTTAGATGAGTGACCAAGCTTAAAACATTTTGAGCACTGGAAAGGTTTTCCTTGGTATATTTCATGAGCTTTTTGCTGACCAAAGAGGAAAATCGAGTCAACCTGGGAACTAGCAGGTAAGATAAAGAGGACACTCGTACTAATTCTTGTTCCCTTAGAATCTAGCTTGTCCATACAATGAACTTCAAGAACCTCCAGTATTTCCCCCTTGTTGTTCATAAGATCATCTTTCAAGTCATCAGTTGACAGTTCTAATATTATGTTGTACAGAACTATTTTCTTTGAATATTTCAGAGGTGGTTTCCACCATTCCGGTGTAACAGGGATATTGCCAATTTTCTATAGGCTAAGTGCTTTGCAGGCTTCATTTCTGTCTAGAAACATAACTATTAGTGAACCATCTCTGTTTACATTCACAGTGAAGCAGCATCTAAAGGATATGAAAAGATTCATTCTAATATTAGCAATATTTTTTATAGAGAAAGATTGATCTTATACTGTTGGAGCAAAAAGGATAATGGATTTGTCCTTTATCTCCATAGCTGGGACTGAGTTTGAGAGTCCAATTATTTCAGGAGGACTCACAGAAGGCTTTTTTGTTTCTGTTTTCTGCCTACTGTCTGAAAATCATCATTTGGCAGGTTATCAGTTTTGGGGATTGGGGACACAGAGACAGTAGTCATGGTTTCATTCAGGCTATCATCATTGGAAATCGGAGATACAACAATAGGAATATCTGCTTCTGATAACCAATGAGATGATTGGCCCCCTTCCCTGAGGGGGCTAGAAGAACTAGGAAACATTGAATTCAGGAAAGGTAAATTCCAGAAACTCCAACCATGCAATAAACTTATAGGAAAAAGCAAAAGAATACTTCTCAAACAAAAGGAAAAGCAAGAGCTTGAGTTCCTTTCACACAGAAAATAGATGAAATCAATAATATAGATTTTCATCAATTGATTTCTTCTTTTAACAATCTCATAATAATCACTTCTACTACAAATTCAAATTTAAGCGCTTTTGAGCTCTTAAAAATAACAAGTTTTCAATTAAAGTATGACTTATTGCTTGTTTCCCACAAAATAATACTATATTTTGTCAGCACCATTTTTTCCGTTGCTTTTTAATAAATAATGCTACATTTTCTCAGTGCTAAAATTATTTATAATAAGGTTAGGTTAAAAAGTGCTTAAATTTGAACTTACCTTAATTACCTTAAAACACAATGTCCAGCAAAATAAGGATTAAATCCTGTAGAATTGCTGGTTAGTGATGATGATGGTTGGACGCTGGCACATACGCAGGGGGGGGGGGGCTTCAGCCCCCCCCCCCTGAAATTTTGTGAAATGTTTAATTTTCCCATGGTTTCTTGGGATTTCTGGCAAAAGTAGGACATTTATTAAGAATCTAGATACATGTGTGAAGCCTTTTTTGGGGGATTTTACAGCATGCAATTATCTGGTCAAGTCACTGCCCAATTATTAACCCATTTTCTGTCTAACTTTTTACCCTCTTTGAAGTAATTTGCAATTGTACTGTTATTTTTTTTTGTAAAGAGAGTTTGCTTTCCACAGCAAAATAGAATTATCCTTGATATTAGGGCATTTATCCCCCCTTTTCAGGATAAAGTACAGCTTTTAATGGATCAATTTTGGAAACTATCATTTTTCATTAAAATCTATGTTTTTGCAATTGAAGAACTACCCCCAAGCCCCCATATTGCACTGACAACCCCAAATTCTCTTTCAGTGGGATATAATAGATTAATCACTGGTTCTAAATCGCTATGAACATAACCTGAGCCTAAAATGTACTTTTGAGGCTTCAGTCTTCTTCCCCCCATCTGCTACAATACTACAGATTAAAGCTAATCTGTATTTTCTGATATATATGCTTTTTGCATTACTAAACAAAAAAAGTGCTACTTTATATCTGCTGTTTCAAAGGTTTTGGCCCCCCCTGAAAAAAATTCCTGTGTACATGCCTGGTTGGATGTTTCAATAGCATCCCATTCAGTTTTCCACAGCTTTGATGACCATTCTCCATCAATGGCTCTTTTAAAGGCAGTGACCTCACCAAAGAGGTAGTCTTTGGTGAGAGAATTCCACAAACTCACTTTTCTGTAAGTGAAGAAGTTATTGTGTAGTCTATAGTTTCCAACTATAGACTACAGGTAGTGCTGATGCCTTGACGGCTGTAGTGAGTGTGCTACTTGATTTGGATTTTTCTGGAGAGAGCATAGCCTTAGCTAGTCATGACATGAGCCATGCATTCAATTCACTCATACATGCTGCAATGTTATTAAAAGCTTCACAACAAGGTCTGAATCCCTGCATAGTTTGATCCCTATGTGATATGTACTCGAGGCTGTCCATTTGCCTAAAGCTTCCTCCCAACAAAAATTTGCCTCCCTGGCCTCATGAAAAATTGATCCCCATTGGAAAGGTGCCCATCAGGGAGCTGTCTCCTCCCCTCATTTGTTTAATAATTATGTTCTTCAACCACAAGATAAATGCCCAACCTCATGCATTCTTTCCTCTATTGACACCTCCTTAGTATGCTATGCTGACGATGCCTTGAACTTAAGTAGAACATTGCAAAAAGCTTCTGACATTTTTGAAACGCTTAAAACCAAATATCTAAAACTTGGCCTCAGTTTTAACACTGAGAAAACCGAGATAGTTCTCTTCAATTGACAAAAAACACCACACATGCCTTCAGTGCTTTTTGGTGAAAATCTTGTGAATACTGCTGACCACATAAATTACCTCAGAGTCCCTATTGGCTCGTCTCTAAGGCATACACGTCTTCTACTGATCAAACACCTCAATCAACAAATCTCCAGCTCATATGCTTCCATAGTCTCTGCTAAATTCCGTTTTAGCTGCCCCCTCCTTGCCAGCCTATACAACGCTACTGTTTTACCTCATATTCTGTACCTGGCATCATTTTGGAAACTATTCTTGAAGGCTGAACTGTCTAAAATCCATGCGCTTTTCTTTTGTTTTGTTAAATACCTCCTATGTTTTCCTCCCTGGTACAAAAACTCAATCTACATTAAAAAGTATCACATAACCAACTCTCATGATGCAGTTGAAAATTTAATCAAAAGACACAATATTAAAATAGTAGATCACAATTGGTATAATCTCCTTTTACAATAGATCTGTTTTTGTTTTATTCATTTTAGTGCTATTTTGTTTGCCTTTTATTAGTTGAGTCTCTTTCTAGTTATGTCTCTTCTGATATGCTTTTATATATTTTCTTATATTTATATGTTCATGCTCTGTCTTTTTCATTTCGTATGATTGACAGGTTTTCAAATAAATAAATAAATAGTTTCCAACTATGCCCCCTAGCTCTGGCAGACTAGTCAAGTTGAAATGGCTTGTTTAATGGAGAGTTATAATTCAGAAGCTTATGCATCATAATAATATCCCCCCTTTTACATCTTTAGACAAGAGTGGGTAGTTCCAGTTTCTTCAGACAAGATGAGTAGTTTAAGTATTTGTATTGTTCAATTGCTTTTGTAGCCTGTCTCTGAACTGTTTCTAACTTCTGCTGGTCACCTTTGTTGAGGGAGCTAGCAACACACATGCCAAACTCCAAATTAGGCCTGACCAATGCCTTAGATAATTTAGTCATCAGTCATCACCATAGGTGACCTACTAGTGACTATGACCCCCAAGTCTCTCTCCACTTCAGACAAGATAATAGTCTGTCTTGGTCCATCCATCCCTAACATATGATAAGGGCATTTCTCATTTTTCTTTCCAAAGTGGATTGTTTGACATTTATTTATATTGGATTCAAGCCTCCACAAAGTTGTCCAATGGGAAAGTATGAGTTTCGGAGTTATGAAAGTATGAGTAAAGTCAGAGTCATCAGCATAAAGACTGATTTTATTTTTGACTGTGGTTGGTGCATCATTAATATAAATGTTGAATAAAGTTGGTCCCAACATGGTTCACTGGGGTATTCTACTTAATACTTCCACCTCTTCTGAAAAGAATACCTGTCCATTTTTTCCAACTATTTTCACCCTTTGCTTTCTCCTGGAAAGGAACTAGAGCACTCACTCAACAATTTCATTATGTCTTCCAATTGCAAATAACTTGGTCCTTAGTTGACAGTGACATACTTTATCAAAGGCTTCTGTAAATTCCAATAGAACCAAGTCAACAGGGATTGCTTGATCTAGATGCTCAGTAACATAATCATACACAACAATCAAATTAGTTTCAACTGAGCATCCATGTCTAAAGTCATGCTGACTGTCATTGAGCAGCTCATTGGTGGTCAGGTGTTTGACAATGTGACTATTCACTTTTCCTTGTAAGATTTTACCAGCTACAGATGTGAGACTAATGGGTTGATAATTGGAAATGATGTTGCAGCTACCCCTTTTGTGTAGAGGTGTAATGTTAGTATTCCGCCAGTCTTGAGGAATCTGCTTAGTATCAAGAGACTTCTGAAACATGTTTGTGAGGGGAAGGGCTATTTCCACATGAGCTTCTTTCAATACTCATGGGTGAACTTCATCAGGGCCAACTGATTTATTAGGATTAAGCAGCTTCAGACAACTCTCCACACCAGAGGCAACCACAGTTAACCTTTGCATGGGTACTAATTATATTGCCATTCATAAGTAGTTCTGTAACTGAGTGTATCCCTGGATTCCAAGCTGAAGCATACTTCCAAAATCTCTTAAGGTAGAAGTGATCATTATATTTTTAAGGAGCATAGACAAAGGCATTGAGTGGTATATTTATTTTATAAGAAAGTCAGTTATATGAACTGCTATAATTTTACCCAAAATGATACTACATTTTCTCAGTGTCAAAATTATTTAGGCCCTATAGTTATGTTAGGTCAAAAAGTGCTTAAATCTGAATTTATGATAGAAGTGATTATTATATTCATAAAGAACATTAAAAAATGCGTTGAATGGTATGTTCACTCTATTAGTAAGTCACTAGTATGAATTGTGAAACACTTACTCTTTAGTCTTTTGACCCATCCCTGAAAACTTCATTTCCTAACCTAATCCAAGATAGCAAAAAGTAGTCAAACTAGAACTTTACCAATGCCTCCTATGGCATGATTTTAGTTCTAGAATCAGGCCTATTCCTGAAAGGATGATTTTCCCAACTCAGCTAGCCTACTTCAAAAAGCTCCTTATTTAGGATTTTACTCCGTTTTATCCGATCTATGCTATAAATGTGAAAAAAAATTCTTCTTGCCATGCTCTAATGAAAAGAGAACATCAGACGAACACAAAGATATATCAAGGTTTTGATGCAAAAGCTCATCACACTTAGCCATTTTAAAATGGACGCATAAAAGGGCAATTTCAAGTCAATTTGTTGACAAATTTATTGTTAAAAATAAATTTGCGTTTTTTCACAATCATTGACAACCATGGTCGATTTTTTCCTTAGCCATCTGTAAAAAAAAACAGAATCACTTTACCTAGGATAGTTAGATAACATTTCAATAGTAAAGTAGGTTGGTTGAAAACAGTTTGAAAATCAGGCCTCTGACGTTTTACTTGAAAAATGCCTTTCCCTGTATCTGCTGTGGCTGCTACTCTTTTTCCAAATGTAGGGGGGATCTTTGGTGCATTAATCACTAGAAGAGAAGTCAAAACTTGGTATCCGGTAAGGCTCTTTTTACTTATGCTTAGTTAGGGCTAGGCAATTACTAAGATTCCCACAATATTTGTAATGTTTTTTTTGGGGAGGGAAGGAATGGTAAATTTCTAGCTTAGAAGATCATTTAGGCTAGGGTAAAAGACCTGTTTGGGAAAGACCAATTTTCTTCAGCATTCCAGAAAAATAGAGATGGGTTTTGAACTGCCCTTAATTTATTATAGCATGATGCAATATGAGTGTAGTATCAAGATCTCCACCATTTGGTACAATTTTCCCCAATAATTCATCATCATAAATTTAAAATAGCCTATGGTCTCTATTTTGACAAGTAGGCTAAATGAAAAAAAGAAATTAAAATTCTAGTTTAGTGACTTTTGGCTATCTCAGAAAGGGGTTAGGTTAGGAAAATGAAACTTTCAGGGACAGTTCTAAAGGCTAGAGTAGCCTATGTCATGGGAAGGTATTTTGAAGTAGCCTACCTACCTCCACTCCCTCCCCCTCTAGAGGGTCCTGACCTTTGATGACCCTTAAAAATATATATGTTATAAAAGTGAAACCTTGCAAGATAGATCTTCTGCTTGAATGAAGTACAACAAAATTGTTTTCAGCTTCACAACTTTGCTCAATCCCAATTTATAATGTTTTATAGATATGCAAATACACTTCCTAAATTTAGAAAAAACAAACATTGCTATGGCTCAGAATTCTACTCAAATAACAGGAATTGTATTTTCAGAACTGAAGGCAGAGAAAAGGGAACTGGTAACCAAAAATTAAGGTAAAATGTTGTTTTGTCAAAATGTCAATAGGTATAGACCTGTCATGTAGACAAATTTTGGGCCCTCTAGAGAGAGAAGGAGTAGAGGGGGGTACTTTAAAAACCTTCTCAGGATATACTTTAGCCTGTTGACCCATCCCCAACAGTTTAATTATCCTAACCTAACCCCTTTCCAAGGTATCCAAAAGTCACTAAACTAGAATTTTACCAAAAAGAATTATAGCCTAAGCCTATTTAACATTTGTGCTTTTTGGATAAAATGTCAAGCAATAAAAGTTACATTTTTAGAATAAGAAGACAATCAGTTTACTGTTAATATATGAATATAACTGAAACACTGAAAGGATATGTACATGAAAAAAGATATGCCTAATTGGTATTTCTTAAAAGAGGTCCTTCTAGGTTAGTCAATGATCTAAGAATTTATACAATTCTTTTCAGTTCCTATTTGGTAATCAGAGGTGAGGGTTGAGTTTTGCATAATTTTGTTCAGTTACATATCCTATTGGTTTTTCTACCATAGTCATAATTATAATATGCCACTAGCCTATGAAAATAAATCTGTAGAAATTTTTAAAAGAGCAAAAAGCCCCCAAAAACAACCTCAGTTTTGCCATGAATGTCATTTTGAGAAATTTCAGGCTCTTAAAACCCCCCTGAAATTTGTTTTTCTAATAAAATTTTATTATTAAGATTAATAAAAATAATAATTGCCATTTCACCTTATAAAAGCAAGAATGTTATAACTTCCACCCCATATTAAAATTGAGCTGTGAAACCTATCAGCATTATTTCTTATCATTTATTTTGTTTTTATGATATCTCTCAGCTTAGAAAATCAACAATTTAGCTCTATTGTAAGTGCTTGTTCTTCACTTTTTTGAAAGCAAAGATTGTCATGAAATCAGGGTATTAACCTGGGATATTTTGTTGTAACTGCATAGCCTCAGTCACATACATTCAAGAAGAAGAAAACAAAATTGTTAGAATATGAATAGTAGAAAGGGTATGTCAAGGAAAAGACTGGCATTTGCTGTAGCACTCAACTGTTTTGTCTCCTTGAGGTTAGTAATTGGCCTTCTATCATGACATTTTGTGAACTTATGATTTGAAATATAGGTGATTTTTCAATATTTTTGCCTACAGAAGGACCTTAGAGGTAGTCAATACATAATTCAGAGTACACCAGTAAAGATAGATAAGATTCAGTTGTATACTGGTGCATAATGTTTTATTGCAGTTCAATAAGTTAGAAACAAAATAAGGTTTAGAAACTCCTTGCACAGCAGAAGAAAATGTACTACCCAAAAACTGCAAAGTTTGATAAAAAAAAAAAAGACTACAGATGTTGATTTTGATGAAAGGTTCCAAGAGATACTATTTATCAGGAAAGGGCAATACAAGAAGGATTCATAAAAACTTTTATCTGTTAATTCTTGATATTTTTGAACAATGAATATACTATTCTCAGAGAGATAGCAAGATAACTTGTACAGGCATCCTTCAATGAAATGTAGTTAAGATTCTCTTTAACAAAAAAATGGCAGAAGACACTGACACACTGAAAAGGTATGCTGAATCTTTTGCAAAAATGGAGTGTCACAAATCTAGTAAGACCTGAAGAAAGCTTATTTAGAAAAAACTTTGAATGTTTCCAAAATGCATGAACACTGTCTAGAAGTCTGTAGTGATAAAGGAAGGACTCAATTATCTTTAAGAATCTATAGGAATATGTTCAACCAAAATTACAATTTGGGCCTCCATAAGCCCAAGAAGGACTTAAGTTACGCATACAAGGAGAAACATATTGCCAAAACACATTGTATTGAGTTGCCAGAACCAAAAAAGAAGAGTATTGAATAACATGGCATTAGTAAGGTTGAGACCAGAAAGGATAGGGTTAATGGTTCTGTGCCATTTCTATGCTTTGATCTTGAAAATGTACTTACACTTCCTTGTGGTAATGAGGAATCATTATCACATTAAAAAATCAGTCATTTTTCTACAAAAGAAAAATTACAGGGAATACATAGAAGAAGTGTGAGCAGAAACAGTTCTAAGCTGTAGAGCAAATGAAATACCAAGTGGTTTCCTCTTGATGGTTGGAAGTACTGTGTCTACCTATTCTGACATTTCTGAAGTTATCATTTGGTCAGATTTATGTGTGCCACTGAACCAATATGAGATCATGAGCTTTGCTAAACAGGATGTAGTTTGTAAGTGCCCTAGACTATTAAAAGTAGCAATGAGCCAAGCCAATCAAGCATACAGCAAGTAGATACATTTTTAGTAAATGGAAATAGATTCCAGTTCCATTGGTGCTTTACTATAAACAAATTATATTACAAAACCTTGGTTTTGTATTGTTTGCAACATTGAAAATAAACACAAAAAATACAGTAATATTAAATTTTGAACTGATGCGCTTTCAGCAATTACTGTTATTATATGTCAAATATTCAGTTTAATTTTATTAGTTCTTTTCAAGACAAATATAGTTTTACTACAAATAGGAGTTTGGATACTGCCTCCTTCCCTAACTGTTGAAGTCTAAGTATGCTGCATCATTGGCACACTTCCCTGAAAATGAATTATGTTACAAATGTTTTCTTTTCCAGTTATTACAGCATTGAAAATGAAAATAAAATTTTCCCTATATTAATTGAAATAAAATCTTGTACTCATGAGCTTTCAAGAATTAATATTAGTATATCAACTATTTAATTTGATTTATTAGTTATTTCCAAGACTGTTTAAGACACATTTAGTTTTCAGCAAAGCACCAATGACACTGTAGGTTTTAGACTTTTACAGTAGGGAAGGAGGCAGTACCCAAACTCTTCTTTGTAGTGATTTTTGTTCATTGTATCCTTGATTTGCATGTTAAATTCGTTTTTACTCATTTTTGGATTTATTTATTAATTATATATTAGTATCTGTTGTTTGTTTGTTTGCTATGATTGTTTATTTAACTTATGTTTGTTTTGGGTTTCATTTATACTTCAAAAGCAAAAGATTTTTGTTTGTTTTAAGTTTGGTTTCCATGTTCAATTTAAGCTTTGCCCGTTTTAAGATTTATTTATTCATTTTTATTGGTACCTATTGCATGTTTTTTTCTCTGATTGTTTATTTAATTTCTATTTATTTTGGGTTTCATCTTTTCTTTAATAGTAGTTTCTAGTCATTTGAGTTTGAATTATTGTAGGTTTTATATTTTCTGATCTTAAGTTTAGTATAGCCTTTACTTTTCATGAAAGACTTCTTTCTCAGAAAGGTCTTTTTTTTAATTTTTGTTTGTTTTTGAGTGCCCAAGTCTTAAATTTTTCAAAATTCCCTATTTCAAAATATGTTTTTGTTATATTCAGATTATTAAAATATTTGAACATACATAATTATATTCCATTGAGTATTTAGTTTTGGATTTTTTTTTTTGGGGGGGGGGGCATGGAGGGCCAGGGATCAGCTCCCATAATTTTTGGAATGAAAACATTGTCAATATTTTTATTGGGGGGACTGGGCCAGGGGTCAGCTCCTATAATTTTGAAATACAATACTGTTAACAAGTTCTTTTGTGAAGGGGGGAGTTGGCATGTAGGGAGGGTCAAGGATCAGCTCCCATGCACCAATGGGGTGCTTTTTCTTTTCAGCACTCCAAGCATCAGTTTTGGAATAAAATATCACATAATTTATTTGGAGGGAGGATTGGGCCTCGGAGGGAGGGATAGCTCCCTTGATTTTAGAGTAAAATATCATTAATGAGTTTTTTTTGGGGGGGGGGGATGTTTAAACGCTGCAGTTTTTATTATTTAGTTTTCTAATGTCTACAACTTAGTATTAGCAAAAAATACCATAATCAATGTCATAACAAATGACGGTTAACTTCAATAGAAACATTATAGCCTAGCTGCATTCTTTATTTGAAGGTAGTCTTCATTATATGACCTTAAAGGAAAAGTGACAATGAATTGAACAAACTTGTATAAATGATAACCATATACAAGGAGTATATGGAGCTAAGAGACCCACGCACAAATATACACATGCACTGCAAGTTGAAGAATATATGAGGTTGGTCTTTGATGCTAGGGGGCGGGGCTGGTCGTGCACAACCTTCAGACGTTTTTTAATGGGGGGGGGGCATGAAGGGAGGCCAGGTGTCAGCTCCCATGATTTTGAAATAAAACATAACTAATAAGTTTGTTTTTTGTGAGGGGGGTGGGCCAGGTGTCAGCTCCAATGCTTTATGAGATAAAATACTGTTAAGTTCTTCTGTTTTTAGGGGGGGGGGTGTACGTTGGAGGGAGGTCCAAGGATCAACTCCCATGATATATGCAATAAAAATCGTTAATAAGTTTTTTCATGGGGGGGGATCTGGCCAGAGGTGAGCTCCCCTGATTTTGGAATAGAATAAGTTTTCTGTTTTGGGGGAGGGGTCTGGCCATGGAGGGAGCCCAGGAGTCAAATCTTACGATTTTTGAAATAAAATTTGTTCAAAAGTAGTTGCTTTGGGGGAGGGATTTAGCCATAGATGGAGGGCCAGGGGTCAGCTCCTATGATTTTGGAAAACATAAAATTAATAACATGTTTTTTTGGGAAGGGAGGCGTTGTTTCAAACCCGGAGTTGTTGCTATATGATCTTTGCTGTATTTGGAATAAAATAGCTATCTCAAAAATTCAACCAGATGGATTTTGGGAAAAGAGGGCGTGGGGAGTGGGCAAGTTGCCCTCCTGTCACTTTTGACTCTTAAAAAGGGAACTAGAACTTTCAATTCCCAATTGAATGAGCTCTCCAAAGTTTATATGACCACCCTTTCCAAAAAAACCTTATGTGTCCCCAGGGTGTAATTTTTAACATTTGCTCTCGGGCTCTGAGGGGAGCTGTGTTAACCCTTGAGTTCTTCTTATATGACCTGTGGTCTATTTTGAACAAAATGGCTCTATCATGAAAAATTAAAAAAAAAAACAGTTTTTAACTGAAAGTAAGGAGCGATATTAAAACTTAAAACGGATAGAAATTACTTCGTATATGAAAGTGGCTGCTTCCTCATCAACGCCCCGCTCTTTGCGCTAAAGTTTGACTCTTTCTCTCAACTTCTTTTTAAAACAGTAAAAAACTTTAGTGTAAAGAGCGGGGCGTACATGAGGAAGCATTGTTTTGATTTTAATCAAAATAATCAAACATGTTTTAATTTTTTACGAATGTTTTTATTAGTAAAAGATATACGTAACTTACAAATTAACTTACGTAACGAACTTCTGTATTCTCATGTTTTTGTTACGTATATGAAGGGGTTCACCCCCTCGTCAGTACTTCGCTCTTTATACTAAAGCTTAAATTTTGTTCCAATTTCTTAAGAATGACACCTGAATCACAAAAGCCGTAGAATAATAGTTGAAATTACTAAAAATACTTCAGCGTAAAGAGCGAGGTATTGGGAGGAGGTGAGCCCATCATATGTGTAATAATTTCAGTTCGTTTTAAGTTTTAATGCTTCTCCTTACTTTCAGTTGCAAAAACTTTTTCATAGTTTTTTAAATTAATACTAGAAAATCTTGCGCGCCCTTCATGAAAATTTTCTTCCCCTATGACAAATTCCTCCAAGGAAAGTTCTCTCGGTATATCCCCCTCTTTTCACCCCCTCCCCACGAATTCCCCCTGAAAACGTTTGTACACTTCGAAATAACCATTGCTATATGTAAGCACTGGTCAAAGTTTGTAACTTGTGGCCCCTCCCACGAGGACTGTGGGGGAGTAAGTCGTCCCCAAAGACATAGTTATAAGGTTTTTTGACTACGCTGAATAAAATGGCTATCTCAGAATTTTGATTTGGTGACTTTGGGAAAATAATTAGCGTGGGAGGGGGCCTAGGTGCCCTCCAATTTTTTAGTCACTTAAAGAGGGCACTAGAACTTTTCATTTCCGTTAGAATGAGCCCTCTCGCAAGATTGACGGACCACTGGGTCGATACGATCATCCCTGGGGAAAAAAACAAATAAATAAACACGCATCCGTGATCTGCCTTCTGGCAAAAAATACAAAATCCCACATTTTTGTAGATAGGAGCTTGAAACTTCTACAATGGGGTTCTCTGATACCTTAAATCTGATGGTGTGATTTTCGTTAAGATTCTATGACTTTTAGGGGTTGTTTCACCTTATTTTCTAAAATAAGGCAAATTTTCTCAAGCTCGTAACTTTCGATGGGTAAAACTAAACTTGATGAAACTTATATATTTAAAATCAGCATTAAAATGCAATTCTTTTTATGTAGCTATTGATATCAAAATTTCATTGTTTAGAGTTTGGTTACTATTCAGCCGGGTCGCTCCTTACTACAGTTCGTTACCACGAATGAGCCCCCTCTGAGGTTTATACAACCATCTCTTCCATATGAAGTGCCTCTTGAAAAAAAATAATAATAGTAAGACTTGAAGCCTTATATCATTTGCTATAGGCAGTGCTATAAGATTGCATCTGATTAATTCCTAATTATGGCTCTTGAGAAGAAAACATGTTAAGAAAACAATTCTTGCCTCAGAATATGCAAAAACATTGTAGCTAACACTCGAAGCCACTTCTATTGTACTTTACCACCCCCACCCCCTAATATGGTATTATACAGCCCAAATTATATATTTGCCATGCATTTTCCCATGTGCCACTTTTGTTTCAAATTCGGGCTAGTCTGTTTTGGTGCACATTACGGGAGTGGGGGGTGTAATATATGTTGGGAGTGGCTTCAAAATGTTTTAATCACAACTTTCCTGTATACTGTGAACTAAGCTTCTCTCTGCTGATATTATAGCAATACTGGGTTATTTAGAGTTTAATCGATAGCATCAGTTTAGTTGTTCTACTCTGCATTAGGAAGCATGTTAAAACAAAAAGTAGTGTTACCATTAGATGGTATCTGTGTACAGTTGGGGCTATTGAGAAGGGAACAGTATGGAATTCTGAGAAAAGAAATTCTTAAATACTTACGTATATCATACTGAAATGCTTCATTTTACCTTAACATTCACTCCACCTCTCCAATGCGCAAAATATAGAGTAAGATCCCCAGTAGCCTACTCAGCCAGTTCCTAACCTTGGACAGATATCCTGATTTAAAATTATGTTGTCAATGCACAGTTGGGGCCAAAGAGAAGGAAACACTATAAAATTCTAAAAACAACTTTCAAAAATTCTAAAATACTTACATCATCCCTTAAAGTTCCTCACTATATTTTACCCCGAACCCCCTAATGCAAAAATATATAGCCCAATGTTTCACGTGCATTTTTCTATTTCTTGATTGTGTAACTCTTTTGTTCAAATAGATGGAACAGCAAAGAATCAATGTCAACAATATCAAGAAACAGAAAAATGCACGGGGAAAATATAATTTGGGCTATATATTTTCACATTAGGGGGGGGGGGGCAAAGTAAATCGAAGTGCCTTTAGGAATGATATAAGTAGCCTAAACATTTTTAGGATTTTTGAAAGCTTTTATCAGAGTTCTGTAGTGTCTGTTTCTCAATGACCCTAATTGTGCATTGATACCAAAATTATTTTTCCCAGGAATAGACAACAGGCTCCTAATTTAGGACATTATGCATATAGGTTTAGATGTTTGTGAATGGCTGATCATTAGGGATGAGTTTGGGTTGGCTAACTGCAATCTTGGAAAACAGTGGACAGTATTTTCCAAGATTAGGCTCAAGCTTTAAATATATGTCCAAGATTAGATTCCAGTGTTGTTAATCAGTATATTTGAAATAGTGAGTGTTGCATATGGTTAAAATATTCAAGCTAACTACATACTTAAGACAAAGATTTAGAAAAATCCAGTGGTGATACGATCCACTTTCTAAGTTGTATGAAAGATATTTTACAACAATTTGACTGTTGAATTTATGACTAGTTGTCTGACTGCTGGGTATCTTACCCTAGCCTAAATTGCATATTTCCTATGCATTTTGTACACGCATCACTCTTTTGTTTCAACTCAATACCTGCAAACTTAATCAATATTGACAAAATAAAGAAAAATGCATGGGAAATGTATAGTATAGGCTATATAGCCGCACATATAGGCTATATAGCTGCACATTAGAGGGGCAGGGGTACAGTAAAGTTAAGTGCTTTTATGAATGATATAAGTAAGTATTTTAGGATTTTTTAAAGTTGTTTTTTGAATTTTATAGTTTTTCCTTCTCAATAGCCCCAACTGTACACTGACACTCATTGGATTCCAAATATTTAATGGAAAGACTCCTTTCCATACATTTTCGCTTTGCTGAAAATGTACCTCCCTCCTCTGAGCATCCTATGTATAGCACTTTAAATAGCCTTTTTTTTTATCTCTTGATGTGTTGCATTGGTATATCATAGACTTGAATTGAATGGTACTTGACTTGAAATGGAACTGAATTGATTGTAGAATTGAATGGTAGACTTGAATTGGTAGATCGCCTACACTTAAAGGATTTCAGTTAGTATTAAATAAAAAAAAACTAATTTTTTTAGCTGAAAGTAAGGAGCGACATTAAAACTTAAAACGAACAGAAATTACTCCGTATATAGAATGGGTTCTCCCCTCAGCAATCCCTTGCTCTTTACGCTAAAGCTTTAATTGTTTTAAAAAGTAGAATTGTGGCAAAGAGTCAAACTTTAGCGTAAAGAGCGAGGGATTGCGGAGGGGACAACCCATTTTATATACGGAGCAATTTCTGTTCGTTTTAAGTTTTAATGTCGCTTTATATACGGAGTAATTTCTGTTCGTTTTAAGTTTTAATGTCGCTCCTTACTTTCAGCTAAAAAAATTAGTTTTTTTTATGTAATTTCTGAACGTTTTTGAATTAATGCATGTTTGGTTTTGGCTCTCCGCACATAAATTATTAAAATGAAATTTGTATATTAATTCTTTTTTGGCTAAATGGCTTTCTCTTAGTTTTGATCAGACGATTTTGAGAAATAAGGGTGGAGAAGGAGGCCTAGTTGCCCTCCAATTTTTCGGTTGGTTAAAAAGGCAACTAGAACTTTTAATTTTTAACGAACGTTTTTATTAGTAAAAAATATACATAACTTATAAATTAGCAACTTACGTAACAAACTTTCATAATCTTATATTTTTATTATGTATACAAGGGGGTTTGTATCCTCGTTAACACCTCGCTCTTTACACTAAATCTTAAGTTTTGTCCCAATTCTTTAAGAATGACCCCTGAATCAGAAAGGCCGTAGAATAAATAGTTGAAATTACTAAAAATACTTTAGCATAAAGAGCGAGGTATTTATCTCCTCCTAAATACCTCGCTCTTTATGCTAAAGTATTTTTAGAACCCCTCATATGTGTTATAATCTCTGTTCGTTTTAAGTTTCAATGCTACTCCTTCCTTTCATTTGAAAAAAATGTTTTCATGTTTATTTTTCATTGTTTTCTTATAGTAATGCTAGAAAATCATGCGCCCTTTTCCTTGAATTTTTCTTCCCCCATGACAGATTCCTCCAAGGAAAGATCCTCCAGCATAGCCCCCTCCCCTCAAACCCCCCCAAACAAAATAAAATCCCCCTGAAAACGTCTGTACACTTCCCAATAACCATTACTATACATAAACACCGGTCAAAGTTTGTAACTTGCAGCCCCTCCCCCAGGGATTGTGGGGGAGTAAATCATCCCCAAATACATAGTTATTATGGTTTTCGACTATGCTGAACAAAATGGCTATCTCAAAATTTTTATCCGTTGACTTTGCGAAAAAATGAGCGTGGGAGGGGCCCTAGATGCCCTCCAATTTTTTGGTCACTTAAAAAGGGCACTAGAACTTTTCATTTCCGTTAGAATGAGCCCTCTTGCGACATTCTAGGACCACTTGGTCGATACGATGACCCCTGGGAAAAAAAACAAAACAAACAAATAAACACGCACCCGTGATTTGTCTTCTGGCAAAAAATACAAAATTCCACATTTTTGTAGATAGGAGCTTGAAACTTCTACAGTAGGGTTCTCTGATACGCTGAATCTGATGGTGCGATTTTTGTTAAGATTCTATGACTTTTAGGGAGTGTTTCCCCCTATTTTCTTAAATAAGGCAAATTTTCTCAGGCTCGTAACTTTTGATGGGTAAGACTAAACTTGATGAAACTTATATATTTAAAATCAGCATTAAAATGCGATCCTTTTGATGTAGCTATTGATATCAAAATTCAATTTTTTAGAGTTCTGGTTACTATTGAGCCGGGTCGCTCCTTACTACAGTTCGTTACCACGAACTGTTTGATTCCTGCAGTCTGGAATCTATCTTCAACTGAAACTGAGCATATTGTTCACCAAAATAGGCTATTATTTGAAATGATTTTAAATAGCAGGTAAAAATAGAAGAAAGCATGATAATCTGATTAATAGAAACGTCATGAATATTATAAAGTTGGAATTTCATGGCTTTAGTTTTTTTTTAGTTTATATGTATCCCTTAGGCTATATTCCTACGCTTGAAGAATTCCAGTTTGTATTCCTGCAGTCTGGTATCTATGTTTATCTGTGAGTGTGTGCAATGTTTACAGAAGGGGAGAGTGGTACATTGTCGGGAAAGCAACCATGATATTTGGAAAGAGCATAAAATAAGGAATCTAATGGTAGTTTTTTTTTTATTAATGAAAAAGTTTGTTGATTTTGTGGGTTTGCAATCATCTTTTTGCTTATATCTCTTTGTCAGCTGGTTAATGCCAAATAAATTTAATTGGAAAAAACGAAGGAAATCAAAAAATTTGTGTAGCATATATAGAGTTTTGGAAAAGTCCATGTAGAAGTGTTAAAAAGAGAGTTTTGGTTAAGAGTTGTTCAAGTTGAATAAATCAATCAAATATGCCGTATTAGAATTTGCATTCAAGTGCTAGCTAATTGTCAACCACTTTTTATCAAATTGGAGGGATATTAATTTTCCAAATAGATTACGAATTTGTCCACTATTTGGTATTTAGGGAGATGGAGGGGGACATTTTCTTTTTAGGTGCAATGATATGGTAAATCTAAGGGGAGATTTGTTTAATGGTGAAAATAATGAGCTGCTACTAGGGATCCTTAAATCGACGTCTCCTAGATATATAGTTGCAATAGCCAATATTATTTTTAAGGGCTTAAAGACCCAAAAATAGGAGTTTTCTTTTATGTATTTGTATGTGCTTATTCATTATATTAATTTGTATCAGTTTTTTTTATATAACTTTACCAGCTTCGAAATTCAGATATAGCATAGGTCTTTTGCTATTTACATCTAACGCCTCATCTTTTATTTATATTTTAACCAAGATTCTTGACATTCTTCTGAGGTTTCACTTGCTGAGGATACGTGCATTTCAATATTTGTTCGTCAATTCTCTATGTTGCAGTCACCGATAGAAGTTGAAAATGATATTCCTTTTTTTTTCAATTGAGAGTGATAATGCAAAAAAAAAAAAAAATGAACAGATACTGCTTCTTTTACTCTTGAGGAATCAAAGCAAGACATGAGAGTATGAAGAAAATATTCAGCTAAGACATGATTCTCATCTGAGTATTTTGGTTATTAACCATAAAGTTTGCCTTTGTCCATCAAATACATGTTTTATGTTCAGGAAAAACTTGTGTCAGTAACCCTGCATGTATTAATCTAAAGTTGAAAGTAAACCATCTCAATAAGATGAATTCCCAGCCATGGTTAACGATTAAATATTATCATCATCAGTTACAACCATGGTTTTATTTCAGACCCTAAACAAACCAGAATGGCGACCACCTAATTGGGCATTTGGACCAGTTTGGACAGCTCTTTATACTGGAATGGGATATGCTTCGTACTTGATATACAAGGAGGCAGGAGGATTTAATGGTAACATTTTATTATGTTAGAGATGTTGCTGAAATACCTTTATTCAGCTTAGGATATGATTTTATTAGTCCTTTTTCGTGATGTCAATCAATGGATAGTTAGAAGTTCACGTAACTTTCTAGATTGATGGATAGTGTAATACCCCTTGTCTTTACCCACTTAAAGGCCAAATATTTTGATCTCTGCAGCTTTGGAAGTTTTGTACTCCCACTACACTTTCAGAGGAAGGGTTAGCTCATATCGCTTAACTTAGTTGCACACACATATATATATATATATATATATATATATATATATATATATATATATATATATATATATATATATATATATATATATATATATATAATCTATAAGGGGGCTAGTATAAAAACGGATGAACAATATTATTGATTCACTTCTGTTTATAATAGTTTAAGTAAAACACAAGCCAGGGCCTTTTTAATAAGGAAGGAAATGAAGTTTGGAGAGTTAAATTTATTCAATTAGTCAAGTTAATTGACTTATGAATCGTCAAAGGGATGAATCGTAAAGGTCAACAAAGGGAATAAACTATAAAGACATTAAGGCAGATTGGAGAATTTTCTGAGCTCACTCCAAATCATTAATGGAAAAAATTGACTTGTATTTTCAAATGAAGAGGGATATGTATTGATAAAGGTATATTTATTTAACTTTAAAAACCACGTACATATCAATCAATATGATTCACCCCCAACCAAATGGTTGACGTGGGGTTAATCAAGTTAAAAAGATGCATACAGTATAACATCTTTTAAATTCACTGTAATAAGGAAAAAAAAGAGAGAAAGGAAAAAATAAGAAAAAATAATACTACAAAGGCAGCAGCTACATACCATATCCATGCTGTGGGGTCAAACTCACCGACCAACAAAAAATTACAACTTAATTTAAATCAAATCTCCTCCAAAACAGACAAAACTAAAATTCATTCTTGCTTACTAATTTTTCTTTCAATTTCTCTTTGAAATCACTAAAATTTCCTATCTTCTTCATATCATTATCCCAGTTATTCCATAATTTTATACCCTTTATAATAAAAGAAAACGTGGACGTGGCAGACACTAGCCTATAGTGGGAGTGTAATAATCATTCTTACCCCTAGTATTTTGGTTATAAATACTCCATCTGTTGTAAAACCAACCGTTAAAACACTCCGGCAGCTGGCTTCTATTGTACCTATGCATAAACACTAATATATAAAAATGATGAAGACCTGCCACTGGCAGTATCCAAAGATCCCTTCAAATTTCTCGAACCAATTCTCTTTCTGATTTTTCTGATAAAACTCTAATAGACTTGCTTTGAATAATTTGCATAGGATTAACAATGGAAGAAAATGCACCCAAGTAAACAGAAGAACAATACAAAATACAAAGACAGATTCACGAAAAATAGGGGAGTCCAAGTTTACTAGTTGGAAACATGTATTTATGTTTACGTATTATCCCCAAATTACGCGATAAAATCCGGGATAAAGTTTCAATAAGGGATTGGAAGCTGAGAGCCTCATCTATAATAATGCCAAGATACTTTACTACCTTTTAACGAGCAGTCATACCATCTTCATATGCAATATGCTGTATCCATGGATAATAATTTGATGTCCTCGAAAATATGAGAAAAAGTGCTCTTAGTGGGGTTCACCTTTAGCTTATTCACTCTCTCATCTTGAAACTTCATTTAGCGACTCTGTTGCACTCCCTAGGAACAACCTATCTGACTTTGCAATCTCCACTAAAGAAGTATCATCAGCAAACATAGGTACTGTACCCGCACTATCCTTTTTGATGATCTCACTAAATCTTGTTTCCAGTTTACTTACAAACTGTGGAAGATCGTTCCCAAATATTAAAAATAATAAAGGTCCATGTACCGAACCCTGTGGAACTTCACACTCATCACAAACCAATATTACCAATTCGAATATATTGTTTTCTTCAAGACAAAAAAGAACGTAAAAACGAAAGAGGTGGACCCCTAATCCCATAAGTTACACACTTTATTAAAAGAATATCATGACTGACTGTATCAAAAGCCTTTACAATATCTAAAAAATACAGCTGCCGCTTTATATTCGTTATCTAACGCCATATCTATCATGCTAGTCAAATATATATTTGCTTGCTCAGTAGTGCGGTCTTGACGGAATCCAAATTGTGTAGGAGTGAATATTTTCTGGTCTTCCAGGTAGTGATAAATTCTGACCGAAAATCTTTTTTCTAGTATCCTAGAGATAATGGGTAAAATCGAAATTGGTCTGTAATTTTCAACATCGCCAGTATTCCCTCCTTTACGTATTGGTATAACTTTTTCTGATTTAAAACAACTCGGAAACACTCCCTCTTTTAGATACTGATCAATAAATGAAACAAAAATTAGAGTTATTACTTCCCAGGCTGTTTTTATTGCTCTAAATGAATCAATATCAGAGCCAGCAGCCGAACATTTCACACCATAAACAATTTTTCGAACCTCAGATTCCTGAACTGGGAATAGATTTGAAGAGATTTCCTACTCCTTATGAAGGTAGTTTGAAAAGCCTGGTCGCCAGGTTTGCTTACCTACTCCTTACGAAGGAAGTTTGAAAAGCCTGGTCGCCAGGTTTGCTTATAATCAACTCTTTCACTGTCCTTCCAACTGTTGAAAAATGGTTAGCAAATTCTTCAGAAGTTTATTCTGGATTTGTAAGACTGGTTCCATCCTTTCGGAATATTTCGTGGGGGATTCCTCCAGGCGATTGTCCTAAAGCGCTTCTTATCACATTCCATGTTTTCGACGGACTTCCAGTTGCTTTTTCAAATTCTATTTTATAACAATCTTGTCTAGCCCTTCGCAGGAGTCAGTTTAGGGCATTAGGATAACTCTTATAAATTCGCTTGTTTATATCGCACGGATGACGTACCTTCTTCTCATACAAATTATTCTTCTTGTTTATCGATCTCAATAAACTTGGAGTAATCCAAGACTTCTTTGAAGTATTTATTTTATTTTTCTTAATATTCTTGGAGAATTTTTCCAGGAACTGCTGAATTATTTGGTGAAAAATTCTAAACTTAGAATTAATATCCACAAATACTGAAAACTCTGTGTTCCACTCCTTATTGGCTTGCTCATTTTTACATTTCAGAAGTGTGTCATTATCGAGTACCATTCTCAGCTTGAGACTGCTCATTTTTGTGGACTTATCCCGTAGATCAATGTTAGAATCTGCCATTATAAAAATAAGACTTCGGTGCGGAATCTTTACCAATTGTTCTTCAAGCAATTCATAAAGTTCAATAAGAGATCCTGACGGTGACCTAGATACAATCAGAACATAACTGCAAGGTCCAGACAGCTCTAACTGCAAAATAAAAGACTCAAAAACCATTTGTCTATATATTAAAATATCCTCTCGGACACTTACCCGGATGTCGGAACCTATATACGCTACCGATCCCCCGTGTCGGTGAAGTTAACGATTTTTCGTGTGAAGATTGTATCCTGAAATACGTAAAAGTTCCTAATTATGGTCATTTTACCAAGTTACCAAGACAATTACCTCGACAATTACCTCGACAATTTTAATTGCCTCGACAAGACAATTACCTCGACAATTTTACCAAGTTGTCGAAAAACCTAATAACTATGTCTTTCGGGACCACTTAATCCCCTACAGTCCTCGGGGGAGGGGCTGCAAATTTTGACCATTGTTTACATATAGTAATGGTTTCTGGGACGTGTACAGACGTTTTCAGAGGGATTTTTTCACGTTAAGAGGAGGTTGGGGGGGTTACGTGGGAGGATCTTTCCATGGAGGAATTTATCATGAGGGTAGAAAATTTCCATGAAGGGGCCGCAGTGTGTTCTAGCATTATATAAAAAAACAATGAGAAAATAAATAAACGAAAGTTTTTTCAGGTGGAAGTAAGGAGCAGTATTAGAACCTTCTTAGGACCTTCGTTAGAATTCTCTCCTCCATAATACCTTACTCTTTACGCTAAACTTTTTTGTGGTAATTTCAACTATTTATTCTATGGCTTTTGTGATTCAGGGGTCATTCTTAAACAATTTGGACCAAATTGAAGCTTTAGAGTAAAGAGCAAGATACGTAATAAAAATATACAAATATAGAATTTCGCTACGTAAGTTAATTCGTAAGTTACATATATTTATTACTAATAAAAACGTTCGTAAAAAAAAGTTCTAGTTGCCTTTTCAAGTAACCAAGAATTGGAGTGCAACTAGGCCTCTTCCCCCACCCTTTTTTATTAAAATTGTCCGATCAAGACTATGAGAAAGTCATTTAGCCAAAAAAAAAATAAGAGCTAAGAGCCAAGAGATCATATGGTATGAGCTCTAACAAAATTCTATGAATCAATAGATTGATATAAAAAGGAAAATATAAGGCTTAATGCCGGTCAGGATTTAAAATAAGAGCTCTGAGTCACGATGTCCTTCTAAATATCAAAATTCATTAAGATCCGATCACCCACTCGTAAGTTATAAATACCTAATTTTTCCTCTCCCTTTAGCCCCCCAAATGGTCGAATCTATGAAAACGACTTTATCAAGTCAAATTGTGCAGCTCCCTGACACGCCTATCAATTTTCATCGTCCTAGCACGTCCAGAAGCGCAAAACTCGCCAAATCACTGAACCCCTCCCCCCAACTCCCCCAAAGAGAGCAAATCCAGTACGATTCTGTCAGTCATGTATCAAGGACATTTGTTTATTCTATCCACCAAGCTTCATCCCGATTCCTACACTCCAAGTGTTTTTCCAAGATTTCCCCCTCCAACTCACCCCAATGTCAAACGATCTGGTCGGGATTTGAAATAAGAGCTCTGAGACATGAATTCTTTCTAAAAATCAAATTTCATTAAGATCCGATCATCTATTCGTAAGATAAAAGTACCCCAATTTTCACATTTCTTAGAATTCCGGTTTCCCCCTCCAACTCCCCCCAACGTCACAGGATCTGGTCGGAATTTAAAATAAGAACTTTAAAGCACAAGATCCTTTTAACTATCAAATTTCATTAAGATCTGGTCACCCTTTCGTAAGTTACAAATACCTCAATTTTCAAAATTTCATCCCGATCCCTCCAATCTAAGCGTTTTCCATGATTTTAGGTTTCCCCACCCCAAACTTCCCCCAACGTCACCAGATCCAGTCAGGATCTAAAATAGGAGCTTTGAGACACGATATCATTCTAAATATCAAATTTCATTGAGATCCGATAACCCGTTCGTAAGTTAAAAATACCTCATTTTTTCTAATTTTTCAGAAATAACCCCCCCCCCCAACTATCCCAAAGAGAGCGGATCCGTTCCGTTTATGTCAATCATGTATCTAGCACTGTTAATTTTTCCCACCAGGTTTCATCCCGATCCCTCCACTCTAAGCGTTTTCCAAGTTTTAGGCTTTCCCCTCCCAACTCCCCCCCCCCCCCCAATGTCATCAGATCCGGTCGGGATTTAAAATAAGAGATCTGAGACACGATATCCTTCTAAACATCAAATTTCATTGAGATCCGATCACCCGTTCGTAAGTTAAAAATACCTCATTTTTTCTCAATTTTTCAGAATTAACCCCTCCCCCAACTACCCCAAAGAGAGCAGATCCGTTCCGGCTATGCCAATCATGTATCTAGGACTCGTGATTATTTTTTCCACCAAGTTTCATCCCGATCCCTCCACTCTAAGTGTTTTTCAAGTTTTAGGTTTCCCCCTCCCAACTCCCCCCTCCTATGTCACCAGATCCGGTTGGGTTTAAAATAAGAGCTCTAAGCCACGATATCCTTCTAAATATCAAATCTCATTGAGATCCGATCACCCGTTCGTAAGTTAAAAGAGCGGATCCGTTCTGGTTATTTCAATCATGTATATAGGACTTGTGCTTATTTTTCCCACCAAGTCTCATCCCGATCCCTCCACTCTAAGTGTTTTCCAAGTTTTAGGTTTTCCCCTCCCAACTCCCCCCCCCCAATGTCATCAGATCCGGTCGGGATTTAAAATAAGAGCTCTAAGGCACGATATCCTTCTAAACATCAAATTTCATTGAGATCCGATCACCCGTTCGTAAGTTAAAAATACCTCATTTTTTCTGATTTTTCATAATTACCCCCCCCCCCCCACCAACTACCCCAAAGAGAGCGGATCCGTTCCGATTATGTCAATCATGTACCTGGGACCTATGCTTATTTTTCCCATCAAGTTTCATCCCAATCCCTCCACTCTAAGTGTTTTCCAAGATTTTAGGTTTCCCCCCTCCAACTCCCCCCAATGTCATCAAATCCGGTCGGGATTTAAAATAAGAGCTCTGAGACACAATATCATTCCAAACATCAAATTTCATTAAGATCCCATCACCCATTCATAAGTTAAAAATACTTCATTTTTTCTATTTTTTCCGAATTAACCGACCCCCCACTCCTCCCAGATGGTCAAATTGGGAAAACGACTATTTCTAATTTAAGCTGGTCCCGTCCCTGATACGCCTGCCAAATTTCATCGTCCTAGCTTACCTGGAAGTGCCTAAAGTAGCAAAACCGGGACCGACAGACCGACAGAATTGGCGATTGCTATATGTCACTTGGTTTATACCATGTGCCATAAAAAGCAAATTTCGTTTAGTCTTGGAAATAATCCAACTTCATTCTTGTGAACTTGTAATTATGGGCAACTTCAACCTTAATTTGTGTGACCGGAGGTCATCCTCGTCCTTGGATTTTCTTTCGACAATGCTCGCTTGTGGAACACTACCTTCTGCATGCATTCCAACTCGCATAACTAACACTACCGCTTCTTTGCTTGATAATATTTTTTCATCTTTGACGTTGGTGCGAAATTCTATATTGATGAGTGATATCTCAGACCATTTTCCTGTTTTTTCCATGTATGATTTTTCCGATTCGTTGCCAAGGAGGAGCCAAGAAGCTGGTTTTTCCTCTTTAAAATTTAATGATCAGGGCTTGCATATTCTTAGGTCACGGTTGGCAGGTCGTTCGTGGAGTATTTCTAAAAATGGATCTGACATAGATTCTTTGTTTAATTCGTTTTATGATTCTTTGAAAGAAGTTATCTTTGATACATGTAATGCACCCCAGTCGAATCCAGCATCGAAAAGAACAACCCCTTTGAATCCTTGGATGACCCCTGGACTTCTTAAAAGTTGGAGGAAGAAAAATTATCTTTGGAAGGCTTACAGGTGCTCTAAGCCATTTTCGCGTGATTCTCGGCTTCAACTTTTCAAAGCTTATAGAAGAGTTTACAATTCGCTTTGCCGAAGGGCTAAATCGTTATTTTATCATAGAAAATTCTCTGCGTGCGGTAAAGACATTAGGAAGACATGGCAAGTAATCAATTCTGTTATCAGGCCATCTTTTCTGCCTCCTTCTGTCCCTTCAAGTGTTGTGATTGACGGGAAAAATGTAGAGGGTGAGCTAAAAGATGCGTTTACTTCCTATTTTGCTAATATCGGCAAAACTACAGCCTCTTCTGTAAGTCCTTCTTCTTCTCTACCTGATTTTAGGTCTTATCTAGGACCACCTTGTCCTAAATCAATGGCATTGGAACCTGTCTCTGAAGCTGAAATAGCCAGAATTGTCAATTGTTTGAGGGGTTGTTCATCCTCTGGCCCAGACCGTATTCCGACTAAGGTTGTCAAGTTCATTCTTCCTGTCATTGTGTGTGCCCTCACGAGACTTGTCAATCTTTCTTTTGAAAATGGTGTCTTCCCAAGTGCTCTAAAGCGTGCTCGTGTTATCATCCTTTTTAAAGGTGGATCAAGGAATGATCCTGCAAATTATCGTCCCATATCTCTTTTATCAGTGTTTAGTAAAATTTTTGAAAAAGCTATGCTTTCTCGACTTCTTGATTTTCTTAATTCTAAACTCTTTTTTCATGATTTTCAGTTTGGTTTTAGGGCCAAACATTCAACTGAGCATGCATGTGCAACTCTCTTGAATTATTTAAATTCAGCTCTTGACTCTGGTTTGATACCTGCTGCTCTTTTTCTTGATGTTCGAAAAGCGTTTGACTCATTAACACACAAGATTCTTCTTCTGAAAATGTCCCATATTGGAATAAGAGGGAATGCTTATTCATGGTTTCTATCATATTTATCTGGTCGAGTCATCTCGGTTCATCCGGACTTTTCTAATCCTTCTGGAATAGAGTTTGGTGTTCCACAAGGATCTGTCATTGGGCCGATACTCTTTTTAATCTACGTCAATGACCTTATTAATGCGGTTAAAAATTTAAAACCTACCATTTGCTGTCGTCTTTGTCAACCAGTATCCGTTACTAGCTGTGACAAGAGTTTTTCCTTACCGGATACACTTATTGCTTTTGCTGATGACAGTACTCTTGGCACAACTGGTAGAACTGAGTCTGATCTTCGTTCAAGGATGATAGCCCTTTTTGAAAGAGTTATCCAGTGGTTTGATGTAAATTATCTTGCCTTAAATGTCGAAAAGTCATGTTTTCTCATTTTCTCCAGAGTCTCAAAGGCTTGCCCTGATTTAAATGAAATAAATGTATCAAGAGGTTCTCTAAGTAGACCTAAGGATCGTTACGTTCGATTCCTAGGCATCTTGCTTGACGAAAATCTTTCGTTCAAGTATCATATTGACCTGATTAAAATGAAAGTCTCCAGGAGTCTTGGAATCCTTAGAAAGCTCAAATATATATTTCCAGGGTCGATTCTTAGACTCTTGTCCTGCAGCCTAGTTCAGTCTTATGTTTAATATTGTTCTGTTATTTGGATGTCAACTTTTCCCTCGTCTCTGAAGCCACTTTCAAAACTTTATGATAAAGCAAGGACTCTTATTCAGGAAACTAACCGATTTTCACTTAAACCCTTGCTTGATTTGAAATCTCTCTATTTTCTTTCTTGTTCTTCTTTCGTTTTTTTACAGTTGCACGGCCATCTTCCTGCTGTCCTATGTAATAATATATCTTTTGTTTCTGATCAATCGACTTATCATCTCCGCACTTCCAACAATTTACTGGTTCTTCACACACCATCAGTGAGGTCTGACTTCAACCCTCTGACAGCTTGCAACAGGATCTGGAACACGCTCCCAGAGTTCGTACGAAGCTGCCACTCGTTTAGTATGTTCAAAAATTATGTTAGAGATTTTCTAGCTAGTAAATAATTTTGTTTGTTTGTTGTTTTTTTTTTTTTTTTTTTGTCTTTATTTTTTATTCCGGTTTCCCTTGGAGTTGATGTCTCTGGATTGAGTTGGATATTTAATTGAGTTGGTGAAATCATGTGCTACCCCCCTGCCTAGCTTGTCATTTTTTGGAGATTATTAAGGTGGGCGACTCAATTTTTGGTTTTTGTTTATATTTTTTTGTTGTTGGTATTTTTTTCTCCCCTGTTCTTTCCCGGCCATGGAGCCTTATGGGGGAGATTGTCTTGAAGTAATTTTTTTGTTTATGGATTTTAATGTTAAATAAAGAACTCAGAACTCAGTTTTAATTATTCATATACGGCGAGCCAAAATCAAAACACGCATTAATTAAAAAGGTTCAGAAATTAAATTAAAAAAAAACAGGTTTTTTAACTGAAAGTAAGGAGCGACGTTAAAACTTAAAACGAACAGAAATTATTCGTTATATGAAAGGGGTTGTCACCTCCTCAAGGCCTCACTCTTACGCTAAATTTTTTTATTGTTTGAAAAGGTAGAGTTTTGAGAAAGAGTCAAACTTTAGCGTAAAGAGCGAGGCGTGGAGGAGGTGACAACTCCTTTCATATAAGGAATAATTTATGTTCGTTTTAAGTTTTAATGTCGCTTCTTACTTGCAGTTAACAAACTTGTTCTTTTTTAGTTTAATTAACCTAAGAGTGAAAATTTGGTCGACACATCCTCTATCTTTTCTAAAACCGCATTTTTCTTCTCTTCAAACTTTGTCTACAGCATCTCTCAGTCTAAAAAGTATCATATGACTAAGTAATTTGCTACCTACAGAGACCAGACTAATACCTCGATATTTACGACAAACACTCTCATCACCTTTCTTATACAGTGGTTTGATTCAGGCTTTCCTAATATCGTTAGGTACTTCCCCTTTTTCAAAAGTCATATTCGTAATTTTCAGTAACTTGTTTCTAACCTCAGAGCCACCATATTTAAGGAACTCATTTACCACACTATCAGCACCCGGAGCCTTATTATTTTTTTTTATCCTTTTAGGATTATCGCTAATTCTTCATCACAAAACAAATGTATTGACATATTGATTTGTAATTCAAGGTGAAAACATCTGTCTAGAATTGGATGTCATAAATTTCAAACCAGTAAGCTTTTAAGTGAATTTTAATCCCTGCGAACTAGTTAGATTTCGCAATACCTGGCAAAGGATTAAAGTTCGTGACCTTGAGTAATATTATTACACAGCATTTCAGTAAGCGAGAGATAATCCTATGGTCATAATTATCAAATCATATAGACTCATTAATTATTTTTGTAAATTTTTACTTATAAGCGAGCAGAAGAAGGGAGGTTTTCTGTAGCAAGCGTCGTTGTACCTGCTGGGAGTGTGTCTCCCTCAAATTGCGGGGAATAGATAGCAGGATCCTACGCTTCCCTCGGTTATTGGTATTTTGAGCTTCTGAAATTTAGCCACCTACCATTCAGCTTTAGTGCGGTTAAAACGTGTTTTGCCAATGGTTATGTTTTTGAAAATGGACTCTGATTCGGATACGGACTGCTTTGTTTATGCCCGGTTCTGAACTTTCTGCAGTATAATAATGAAAAAGGTGTCGAAGCCACAGTGATCTTAAAATTTGCGGTCGAATTCTTCGAGTCAAGTGATATTGCCAAATCGAAGAAAATCCTGTGGGATTCGCTGCCGAAATTGATCGAGCCCTATCCAAGGCACACGGGTTCAAACGCAGCTTTGAATCATTTGAAAGACATGTTAGAACTTCTTCAAAATCAGAGTGCTTCCGAGGACATGCCTGTCTTTGTTATCCGTTCCCCAGCCGAAGTTCCCTGTATTCCAGCAGTTGCTTACTCCAGGATAGCTTCTAAACTTAATGGAATTCAACAGACTCTTTCGCAAGTTAATGAGAAAATGTCAGCTTATGATCTGAATTTCCCCAGCCTTCCGAGCAGTGCTACTGGTAGTGATATAAGCAAAGCCACTGTTATTATCACGAATGTACCGCGTGATATTGATAATGCATCTAAACGGAAGGAAAGAATTGACTGTATTTCTGGTCACGAGTGCATTGATACTGTTCGAGCCTGCCTCTGGTGATAAATTGATTGTGAAGATCGATAGCATGGCCGCTGCTGACTTTTGCAAATCTGCGCGCTCGATTTTTCGTGATTGTGAAGCAAAAATGGTGGAGAAAAAGTTTTTTGGTATCATGAAAGGCGTTGCACAAGATCTTGATCTTGCGCCTCTTAAAGCTTGCAGGGGTGTTCGAGACGCTATGAGAATTGGGAGCTCAAATTGTGCGAAAATTACGTTCGAAGACGAAATTTCTCTTTCCTCGGCCCTTAAATCTGGACTGAAGATAGGCTATGAACTATTCCGAGTGTATGAATATCGGCGAATTCCTAGGTGCTGCAGGAAATGTCAATCACCTGACCACCTTGCTCCAAAATGTCCCGATAAAAACTACAAATGCTCACGGTGCTCTGGTCCCCATATGAACTCCAGTGACTCACCTAGCAGTAACACCCCAAAGTGTGCAAATTGTAGTGGAGATCATGTTGCTTACAGTTTTCGTTGCTCCAAACTAAAGGCTCTTGCTAATAAAGTCTCAGTTTGCTCTTTCAACATCAATGGGACAAAGGATAAAGTGTTAAGCCTTGGTGAGAAACTAGCTAATCATGATGTTGTTCTCTTACAAGAACACTTGCTCCCAAGTTGCAGTGTAAACTTTCTAAGGCGAAGTTCTCAACATGCTGTTTTCATCACGAATGCCCGACGTACCCGAGGCAGGCCTTCTGGCGGTCTTGCCTGGATAATTAAGCGATCTCTGCCTAGCTATTTGTCTCCTAGCTTCTACCAATCCTCTGAACACTATCTTGCAATCCGGCTTGCTGACGTGATCATAATCAACGCCTATTTGCCCCATGATAGAAGATCTGTTTCTTCCTTCTCCAGCTATGCGAATGCCTGCAATAAATTAAAGACTCTCATATCTGGAATTGAGCGTCTGGGATACAAGTGGGTGCTTATAGGCGACTTGAACTGTGACATCACCGTTTCCTCGACACGAAAGGAAGCGCTTTTTCAGTGTCTACCCTCAGTATTTAAGGTCCTAACGAAAGACCATAGTTTTACATATATCCACTGTAGTGGTTCTGTCTCAAATTTAGACCACTGTATCTGCCATCTTTCATTACAAACTTCAGCAGTAGGCCTACATGTTGATGAAGATGAGAGAGATTATGATCATTTACCTCTGTATTTTGATATTATGGTTAGTTCTGACATATACTCGAACCAACCCTCAATGTCGCATAAGTGGTTTGAAAAACGTGATTGGTCTAGTGCGAACATGCCTCTTTACCTTGCTACCCTTGGAACTCTACTGTCCACCGTACGTGTCCCTTTCCATCTTCTTTGCACAAATGCGTACCCTATTATTGACAACGCTCTTGCTGATTTGAATCGCTATTATCGTGACATTATCTTATGTATAAAGCAAGCTGAAGATGTGGCCATCCCGCTGATCCGTGTCAGGCGGAATACCCAAAAACCAATTTGGAAGTGTGATCCTTTGCTGAAAAAAAGTCAAGAATAAGGCCAAATTCTGGTTAAGAATCTGGTCTGCCTGTGGTCGACCTTCTCGGGGTACTGTGTTTGATCTAAAACAAAAGACGAAACTCGAATATAAACTCCATCTTCGTGCCGTTCGTTACTCCGGTGAATTTTTTCCGAAAAATAATAGTGAGTGGCGAAAAGTGATAAATTCTGCCAAGTTTCCGGATGCAAGTTCTAGTGATATTATATCTCGTCCATCTTGGATCGAACATGATTCAAAAATATTTTCGAAAGTTAATTATGCAGTGCATAAGCGTTTCTCGTGTTTGCTTGAAAAAAAATTTGCCGTCACGTTTATGTCAGAGACATGTGATTCCAGTTGAAAAGTGGGCTATTATTAAAGGTATTAAGGGTTTAAAATCAAAATCTTTGGATATTGATGGGATTAGTGTTTTGAATCTTGTTCCGAATTCTTTTGAACTGGTATCTCATCTCCAACTGTTTTTTCAAATGTGTTTGAGTAGTTCGTGTGTGCCCGATTCGTTCCTATGCGGTAGCGTTACGCCACTTCTAAAAAAAGGAAAAGATCCGGTTTCTTGTAGTTCTTATAGGCCGATAACGGTAGCTTGTACTCTTAGCAAGCTTTTTGAACACCTCCTACTACCTTATATCACTAAGCTTGCTCTAAATGATGATAATTAGTTTGGTTTTAGATCTGGGCTAGGCTGTCAGCATGCTCACCGTGCTTTGACTTCTTTATTAAAAGATGCCCATCGCACTCGTCGCGTACTTCATTTCGCAACCCAAGACTTGTCTAAAGCATTTGACAGTATTTGTCATACTCGAGCATGGACAGCATTATCCCAGAGAGGAGTAAATCCGTCGGTAATTCACGTTCTTCGTTTTTGGTACTCCCATTCTTACCTTCGCCTTAAGTCATTAGATAATTCTTATTTTGGTCATATCCCTGTTCGTTGCGGTGTAAGACAAGGGGGAGTTCTTTCGCCGTATATTTTTAATGCTTGTATTGAAAATGTATTATCAAAAATACCGACTACGCGCCTACTAGGACCATCTGATATTTCATATCTGGCTTATGCGGATGACCTTCTTCTGATTAGTCAAACTGAGTCTGGTCTTGCCCGTTCAGTGAAGTCAGTTACTTCTGCTTTCCGCGATATCGGCCTGTACCTAAATATTGACAAGTGCGAGTTTCTTGTTTTCAACTCGGCTTTACTCAAATTTTTGTGATCATTCTGTGCTCTTCTGTTCTGGTATTAGACCACTTCTGTTGACTGGTGATCTAAAACGTATTCGCATAAATTATTACCGGTACTGCAAATTTCTTTTATATCTACCTCGTTCTTACCGGAATACAAAACTGGTTAAAAAGTATTGTGCGACAGATATTAGTGGTGCTTTCGAAAAATTATCTGCGAAGCTAGCTATTGAAGCGCTTTATAGGCTAGGATGTTTTCATCGCCTTATTCGTCTTTTTTCTGTATGTGATTAAATCTGTTTCTTTTGTATTACTTTTGCTGTTTTTATTTTGTATTTTACTCCACTTAACCTCTGTTTTGTGAAGTGGGTGATAAATAAATTATTACTATTATTAAATCTTCCTTCACATCCAAGGTATCACAAAGTTTTTCAATTTCCTCTATATCTTTTCCTGCAACTGTATCTCGGTTTAGCACATTCCCAAAATGTTCTGCCCATCTCTCTTTAACTCTTTCCTTATCACTAATTGTGGCCCCGTTCCTATCTTTAACTGGGACAAGCCCAGTTTGACTACTCCTTCTCAATTTATTAGGATACTAGGCTAGGATACCATCTATCCCTATTTCTACCGACCTGGGCGTTAAAATCTCCTTGTAAAAACATCATATTTCTACCTAGGTCCCTGTCTATTTGCTCCTGTAACTGTAAGTAAAATTCATTTGAGTTATTAGTATTTTCGTCAATCAGTTCTACAGGGGCAAATACTACTATGACTGATATCCTGAACTTTTTAGTCATAAAATGAGCAATTGGTACTCTAT